>NC_068363.1:75880699-76169297 GCF_020536995.1 Dreissena polymorpha | reverse complement strand
ATTACATTGATCCGTTAAATACTTCTCCCTCCCATAAGCGAAAAAAAACGTATTACATACTAGTCGCTGCACTTCAGAGATACGCCAATGAACTACGCAAACAAAACAACCGCCTTAAAAAAATTTGTTAAATGTAGAAGGATGTTCTATAAAACGTCCGGATTGATGAACCAACGCAAATCGCACACTTAAAAATGCACAACCTTACTTTTTAACCATCAGCTATATAGTTTGAAATATGAGCCGTCATAACAATCTTTATTCAGTGAATCAGTTTAAGACTGCTAAAGACATCATTTTAAGCAGGACATTGATGTTTATATAATAATACCAAAAATAGTTTATGTTAAACACGATTGTTCATGTTACTAAATAAACTCTATTTATAACAACAGAAGCTTATCGTAAAATAAGTATAATATCATTGGCGTAGCCAGCCCCAAATTTTAGAAAAGGCAGTATCTAAGGTCATTCTAGGACGGTCCGGAGGCAACCCCCCCGGAATTTTTTTATACCTAGACTGTCTCTGGTGCATTTTAAAGGCCATTTAAACCACATTTTATACCTAAATTATCGGAATCGTGGACGCTATAGATGACCGTTTAGTGTCAATAAAGTTTACACAAAAATCTGCTACAAGTTTATTTTTAATTTAGTTTCTGTTACCATAAACGGTGTTTGAAGTGACAATGATGTAACAACCTTTTCTACAGAAAAAAGTCATATAATTCATTTGAAGTCAGATAGAAAAAAAAGAGACGCAGCTGTCTCATACAACTTCGTCAAGCCATAATTTGTATATGGATAATATAATGTGCTTTATATATTTATTTTGAAATACTAAAATTATAGATCTACCTTATAATATGAAGAAAACGGATCTATCAAATATTTGAGCGAATAATGTTGCATATATTATTAAAAATCTTTTAACTGTCTTAACCTGTTTTATTATTCTTCATATTTTTTAATATCAATCTTATTGAGCGCTAATTCAACTCTCCTGTCTCCAGTCGATTCACACATGTGAAGAATTTGTTTTCGATCAAAACTGGAATGTGTTAGCACAACATTAAAGCGATGCCAATTGACATGCTACTATATAATAACATTATATTTACTTTAGATATTATTCGTTTTAATATGATGTTCTTTTTATAAATTTTATTTTTGAGTTTAACTCTAATCAGCTGCCGCAAACTTCCTGTTGTAGTTCAGACAAGTTCACGTCATGGACGATTTTTTTCATTTTCCAACTGGTTCGTCCACCATAATTATCTGCCTCACACATGAACCAATGGTACTCAATGTAATATTTGTTTGTGAATATCATAGTGACTGAATTCATTAAATTGCCTAAATTTCTTATATAGATTTTATTCTTTGACATAAATTTTCATTTTTTTTTCCTTGTAATCTCAACATTGCTCTGCCATTTAGCCGAGGCAAACTGTCTCTGTGTGCCTCAGCGTGGCTACTGCGCTGATATTATATCTTATGTATAGAATAATAATAAACGATAATTATGTCATTAATATGCGGAATGTTTTTAGAACGTTATTCACATTTATTTAAATAACTACTTACTCAAAAATGGAAATACATCGTCGTCTAGACTAACAATTATCCTTGAAGTGCACAATCTTTAGTCTGCCTGAAACATCAGTGGCCGTGCGCAACATGCGCGCGTCGATCTCGCGATTCTGAATGAATATGTTTATCCAATCATTGCACGTCTGCGATGTCCGGAGTTCTCCGTATAAAAAGATATCACCAATTGAATATTTACTGAGTTGCGGTTAATGTAAATATCGCGTTGATCGATTGAAATGTATCCATGTTTTTAAAAACGATACTGTGGTTTATACCATGATGCCATGATACGACACAAATTTAAATTTCAACTTGCAATTGGTGGAAAGTATTACACGGATTCATCTCAAACGTAATTTGTAACTGAACTTTAATTTTAACCAAAGTGAAGTTTTTCCCTAACGTAGTATAGAAGCCAGCTTTGTTTTATGCGCTGATAAATCCCACCGTTATTTAGAGAGAGAAAGAGAGAGAGGGAGGGAGGGAGGGGAGGGGAGGGAGGGAGGGAGGGAGGAGAGAGAGACAGACAGACAGACCAGACAGACAGACAGACAGACAGACAGACAGACAGACAGACAGACAGACAGACAGACAGACAGACAGACAGACAGACAGACAGACAGACAGACAGACAGACAGACAGACAGACAGACAGACAGACAGACAGACAGACAGACAGACAGACAGACAGACAGACAGACAGACAGACAGACAGACGAAGACAGACAGACAGACAAGACAGAAGACAGAGACAGAGAGAGACAGGGAGAGAGAGAGGTTTGACCATCAGATAAATAGTTTAATAGTTTGTTTAAATAAAAGTAAAATTATGATACAGTTTGTAAATATTATGAAAAAAATCAATATTTAATTGTTATTATTTACAAACAAACATACACACAAAAAATGTGCTTTTGCAGTTGTCATCCTTACTGAGCAAGATGTAAAAACGGGAATGATATAAAGTTGTTTACATTTGGACTACTTCAGTTTAGAACCACGATACGGATTCTTATATATCATTGTCATGAGACCATTTCAGGTGTTTGCACAAAATTTTAATACATCCTCGGACGATCAATGCTAATAAATCAACGACGATGTAAACCAGGCAGATAGAAATGGTGTTCAAGTGTTTGACTCAGTTTTATTAAACCTTATCAGACTTAGATGTTATCATCGTCAAATCTTTAATGCTTGCCTCGCACGTCAAGATTCATTATCTGCATATATTTATTCAGTGTTTGCAATTATATAATTAATAATTATTATCATAATGGTGATTCATGTACATTAAATGACCGTCTACAGAACATATTAACACAAGATGATCTCCGAGTGACTTTTCCATAAAAAAGTTGAAGACATAAACATTCACTTTCTGACGACTGATCAGCACGCGGTGTGCACTTGCGACGATGTCTGTAAAATAAACCAGGTAATTATCACTGTTTATGTCTTTCATCATATCCACATCTCCACTTTCTGAGATGGGCATATTAGAGATGCATTTCAGTCTTGAGAAAAAAACATTTTTCCAACGGTATGGTTTTATATGTAGCTTCATCATTTCGTCGTTTTCTGTAAAAAAAATATTACGTTGTATGTTTTGTTTGCTGTTAGTTGTCAAGATGTCAAGGCGACAACATTTGCTTTTGATATTCTAATAAATAAATTCCAAATTAATTATTTACGTATTAGGTGTATTGTAATAACCAAGCGTTATCGTTTCGTTTCAGGTGCATCACCTCGTCAACTACTAAAACGTTGGGCTGAAAATAAAGGAATACTAAAAGCTATCATATGCATTACAAACATAATCAAACTAAATACACAAAATATTATCAAAGAATTTTAATAATACTCGATTATAGTTATCACACGTTTCCTCCAATCTGAATTTATTTTAAAATTTCCGAAAAAAACGTGGCATATTGCAACGCAGACTCGTCCGATCACGGAAGACATACGCCTTTAAGGTTATGCTTTGAGATAATTTAGTAAAAACGTTTAAAATTGGCCAGATTAATGCTTCAATTATGCAATTTCGAAATACCTCATCGCACAACACAGTCTCTATTTTAATGCAAGCCAATCTTTTATAGGAAAACGTAAATAAGAACGGCATCATGTTTGTTTTCCTTTCAAGCTACATTATTGTTATATGTCACAAACTGGTAATGACTGAATTCTGCGATTGTTCACGACGTCCCTTCTAATATTTTACATCATCCTCCGCGTAAAGACCCAGATTGCTAACGAGTCAAAATCATATCACGCATATCAAGGACTAAAAATCTAAGACATCTAACCCACAAAAAGAATGTTGCTAAGTCAAGCCTGGTGACCACCGTACGGTTAACAACATGCTACCCAGCACTGCATTCTTGACAATAACGTATTGACGTACCACGTGGGTCAAAAGTCAACAAGACCTACTAGGTAATAAGAGAAAAGTACGTCGACGTACAATATGTACGTCGACGTACATGTTTTTGTACTTCGACGTACAAAATTGTACGTCGACGTACAATTTTTACCGACCCTTGAGTGTTAGCCAATCAGAAGACCCCTTACATATGTTGCTTTGATCCGCAAATAAAACATCCACTGCGCTATTTTCAGACTCTATACGATTTTTATTTCAAGATTTGATTTCATATTATTTGGCCTATGCTTTCTAAACAATCGTGTTACCACCATAAAACAGCGGAAATCTACACTGTGTATTAGCAACCTGCTGTGGTGATCCCTATCCATTTGAACGTCACGTTATGACATATAGATCAGACCTCAGCCGGCTGTCTAATAAAGTGTATAATATCTATTACTTAAATCGATTTTAGAATAAATACCGTCAGGTAGATACTTATTTTTTATTCTTTGTGTTTTTGTTGTTTTTATTTCAATTTTGATATTATTATCCATTTTGTCCTCAAATAAAAAAAGAGATTTAAAGCATTTATTATGAATATATCTGAAGGAAAAGCGGATCAAGAGACGAGGTGTTTTGATTGGCTGTTCAGAAAATGTGTACGTCGACGTACAAAAAGTATGTCGACGTACAAATTGTACGTCAACGTACAAATATATACGTCGAAGTGTATTTCATAATTGTACGTCGACGTACAATTTTTGTACGTCGACGTACAGAGTGTACGTCGACGTACATATCTCTTTTTACCTAGTAGGTCTTGTTGACTTTCGACCCAAATGGTACGCTATAATAACGACCTTTAAGTGCATTGCAAGCACCCAGTACACGCCAAAAATGTGTTAAGTTTGCAGTAAAGTGTACGCGCTTCATGGACCATTTCCGAGAGGTTGCGAATACCGGTACATCTTAGTAAGCGAACCAGCGTCCATCCGGCATTATTTGCATTCTTACAGCGATATCCTGCAACCATGACGAATGCAGACGATCCTTCGGAGTACTATCGAATGCTTTTAGTAGGAGTAACCTAGATGTTTACATCAAAGTATCTTACAATGACTTGCTGTAAGTAATCGACCCGAGGCGTCATTTATGTTCCTTTGGTTGTAATCACAAACCATTGGTATATATCGAAAATCTACCGCGTCATAAATCATTATATATGGAGCAGTTTTATTTAAACTAATGCAGCCTTATACATGCGCACTTAGCATCGAATGGGGTGATTAAAAACTTATAAATATATTGGTACTATAAATAATCAAATAAGAAGTCTCATATAAACGATAACATATGACAGAGCTGTGTCGTCTTCATCCGCCCCTGTTATTTAGTACGAGTAACATAATGTCAAGTTATTTTACAGTCATTATTGTCGATTAAATGTTGGTTCGAATCGTTGAATGATTATTGGGTTATAAAGATTTCACTCTTAAGACACAACGCTAATAAACATCGTAAAAAAATATATTTCAAGTGTCGAGTATGTATCATTCAAATAAGAATCTTATAGCTTATACAGAAAGCACAATTCGGTTTTAAAAAAAAAAACATTAACAAAAGTATAGTTGAACATTACTTATTAGTTTAACATATTTTTAATAACTATTTGTATACAAAATCAGCCAGGTGTAATTAAATGTTCAAACACATTTGAATACCATACACTTGTGAATTCCTCGCTATAAGCCAAGCAGTGGCTCGCGAGACATTTGAGCTTAAACAAACAAGTTTGAATAGAACGTAATGTATTAGCCTTTATGCTTTTCAAGGTTTGTATCATGTAGCTGCAAAGTGCAGTTGTAGTTGTACCTGGTTTTCAAATGTACACGCACTATTTAGAACAATATATTCTGTCTCAGCCATTCATTTCCAGTACGTTGCAATCAATCGCGTAAATCACGTATAATACAAATGTTAATATGATAACCTCTAATTCAATAATGAATATTATTTGACTAATGCTTAAAAATGCTATTAACTATTAACTATTAAAGTTCAAGCGTATGAAGTCGACCGTTTGATTGATAACAAGGCAATTTAACAATAAAAAGGCAACTAACTTGCAAGTCTTGTATCGTTGCTGAATCGATATACGACACGCGTTTTCACACTAACCCCTACATAACATTTACTTAATTTATAGATTCAAAATCAATATAATGCGCTGCCACTGCATCACGCAGGCGTTATATTTGTTTAGCGCATTATAAACGCTATGTTTCAACTGCACGTTTTGTCCAATACCGATTTTGAAGGATGATTATCAATCAATGACCCAATAGGTGAAACTGTTTTATAAGAACAGAACATGTGTTTTATTATGACTTGCACAATGTACATCGTAAGTATAACAAAACAAACAAAGCACGATTAAAAAGATTCATGTCAAGTTAATCATATAAGAACCAACGGCATACATTTCAATACCTATGGTATACCTTGTCTTCATTACACAACATTTTACATTTGATTGTTAATACTTTCATGTACAGTGAGTTGATTAATTTTCATGTACGTGTCTTTGTTTTACGAGGATAAATTTTATTTAATAAAAATATAACATTCAATTAATTAATTTGGTTTTGTTATAAAAGCCTAACATTTCCAAATATGTAAACATAGATGGGCGTTGGTAATAATACTTTGCACATAGTTTTGCGCAACTCCTCTAAAAATGGATTTATACGCATTAAATGCTATTCATACTCGATATCTTGCGAATTACAAAATGCAAAATAAACAATAACGCTGATCCTAAGCAATTATAATTCTTCCATTAATCACGAGTGTTATTTCGCGTGTTCAAACGCTATTGATACATTCCTGTTTAATCTACTTCAATTGTTTTGAAAATGGACCAAACTGTGAGCAAGTCAATTTAAAGGGAAACATTGTATTGTGCCAGCAATATGTCATTACATTCAGTTAAAGCAACTCCTATACAATGTATTCAACGCTCACAAATATTTTAGATAATTGTATTTTGTTATTGCTCTTATATATTATGTGTAGATATTTTATATGAAAGTATAAAAACGTCTAACAATCAATACATGTCACCGGAAGTGATTAGGAAAATCAATCGTGATTTCCGCACGGGATCTTACCATGTTTTGGGAGATGAAAATTAGTGCGTCTAATATCTGCACACAAGAGATGCAATTCAAAGGAGATCAATAGACTTATCGTATTAAAACGGTTTATCACAGTTACTGGCCTTAAGTTTCAATTTTTTGGTTAAGTTGTGCTTTTAGATGTTAAATGTCCAATTGAATGCTTAACCGATTTGTATATACCGTATACACATAATTACTAATCAATCAAAATTTTGCACTTCAGAATTTCATATTTTATTTTATAAACGTAAAATAACACTTAGTTTTTGTTTAATGATTACGCCAAATGATGAAAACGCAGATACGTATTTCTTAATTTATTGACTATTTTGTCTTACAATAAAAAATGATTTAATAAATTAAAATTATTAAAAGTTTAACTTGCAGGACGCGCAATTAAATTGTTTCTTACAATAGCAAGTACGTGTATTTACACTATACACTAAATACAAAGTTAAAGCAGAAAATAAATATTGGACAACCAAATAAATGTGTAATTTTAATGTAAAAAAAATATTTTTAATAAGTTAAAGGATAGGCCTGCCATATATTTTGTGGTGTGTAGTTTTGAGGGCTGAAAAGACCCTCATACACACAGTGAAAAGTCGGAAAATAAGTATTAATTGTAGAACAATTTCACGGAAATATGTTAAAGCCCAAGGCCACCGGCATCAGTGCAAATGAAAGGAAATGCCGCTCATTTCAATGGAAAAAATCGTTTGCAAGAATTGTATTCAATTTTGTTTGTGTTTCGAATAGCTAATTGCGAATGAAACATAAGAATAATTGCGCAAGCAAACAGGTTTTAGTAGTGGTGACTATTTGAGCGTCGCTCTGAGAAATTAGGGCTTAATGCATGTGCGTAAAGTGTCGCGACAGATCATGGACTACGCTTTCCGCTTTTATGGAATTTTTCGTTGATATGAAGTCTCTTCTGAGCGAAAATCCATTCTAGACGGAAAGTGTCGTCCCTGATTAGCCTGGACGGACTGCAGAGGCTTATATTGGACGACACTGTGCACGTGCCCCGTTTTCCCAGACCGAGGCTTATTTCTATACAATGCTCACGAAGCAGTGATGCGTTCGTTTAATGCCGCTGTCTGTTGGCAGATGGCCAAACATTGATCTGATTAAAAAAATAAATAACAAGCATTTCAAATAATCTATGTATTCTACATGCGCAAGCATATGTAATTCATGAAAGTTTTCATGAGTGTGTGTGTGCTGGTTAACTGCGCATTATCAGTGTCTTGAGAAAGTTCACATGTTGGAAAAGTCGTTATAATGTTGTTGGTTTTGTTTTGATACAGGCAAACGCATTTTGTAAAGGTCTTTTCTACGTATAATTAAAGCTTTAAAGGTGGAGATGTATTTGGTTGGTTGATAGTCACCATACCGGACACATTGTGCTTTAATTATTTTTATAGAGAATTCCGCCTTTCTCCGGCACCAATATTAAAAATATTTATTCAAAATAAAATAGCTGGAAATTTCAGCTATTACTCAAAATTCGTCCACAATATTTCGTGAGTTTAGTAAGTGAATTCTGTACGAGACACGTGCTTGGACACACTCCCGGTTCAAACAAAGTGCCGCCTGAACGCAGAAAAACTAACTTAAAACTTTGAAATATAACAACACTGGTGCCTGAACTTAGGAATCGCAGGTTCGGTGGCTCAACCTACTAGCCTTTGGAATGAGACGGTAAACCGCAGTTTCCACTGTGTTTCAACGCGGGCATTAAAAGACCCAGGGTCGTCCCTGGAACAGTCGGTGGCTCAACCTACTTGCCTTTGGAATGAGACAGTAAACCGCAGTTTACTTTGTGTTTCAACGCGGGCATTAACAGACCCAGGGTCGTCCCTGAAACAGATCTTTTGTATTTCGAATCTTTTGTATTTCAGAAACTCAACTACCCCAACTTACAACCTTTATGGGAGCGTGACGTAATTTTTACTATAATTAATGTAGGATAATATAGAAACATCAGTATTTATATTAAAAAAGCAACCATGAAATACCATTTTACTGACGTCAAAAGAATTAAAACGTAACGTCATGAAATATTATACATTATGACGTCAACCATCTGTGACGTCATCTCACAACCAATTCGTTCCGATAGTTATCCGTTTAGCGCCGCTTCCTGTATTACATTAGGTAATGTATGTTTATAAATAGTTTCATATGTGAAATAACATAATACAACTGTGCAAGTGTTGAGTTCTTCCGAAGAGAACACTATATTTCGTAAGATATTTGCTTAACGATCGACATGTTAATTGTTCATATAATTCATGTTGTCAGTCCGTCACAAACTATCATGAAAACAAAGACAACTTTGAACTTAAATATCTGTAGTAGTTTAACAATATGTGTAAACTAAAAGATGAACAGTTATGATCAAATCAAGAAACTCGACCACGACATTAAATCAGATTTTTAATTGTTTAGCCGGGGATGAACCTTGCGAACAAAGTCTTAAACAGAAAATGTACAGCTCACTTCCTCCGTGTTGACTAATGTTATTGAGCTGAAACCAATTGTTTTTGTTTTTTGTACAAGAGCCGTTGACCCAAATATCCACACAAGAAATCCCTATATAATGTATAATTAATTGTATTATTTATTATATATTAATGAGTTATCTAGGTATGTCTGCATGTAAGCTTCAATTACAATGTGTAAATGAAATGTTTAATTTCTTATCATTGGATCACACACTCTTGTCATGCATTGTTTTGAAAATAAAACTTTTTAATTGTTGTATAGGAAGATTCTTCGTGTTGACAAATTTCAGTCCTTGACACAAAACTTTTTAATTACATGAGAGGGTATTTAATTGTGTACTTAAAGAACAAAATAACAAACTCAGTGTATCCCTATGTCTTTTAATTTTTATTGTTGATTCATACTAGACAGTCATCTTTATCAGATTATTTGAGGGGCTTGCTTTGTCTCCTAACAATCCTGTCAGAATAATTGCATTTTATTATTCACTTGTTCAGTCCCCATAAATTATTTTACATTCAGCACTTCAAACTTTCTCATCAAGATGTATATATTATAGAGTCAGGCATTCAGACATGTATTATCTAAACATAACAAAGACTTCACATCTGTTCTCAGCCATCCAGTAACGCTCCATTGGTCATTATTGGCTCGGGTACTACTTACGTGTACCCCGGGTACTCTTAAGTATACTTACATGTACCCCGGGTATGGTAAATATACTTAATCGTACCCGGTCGATATTAGACTGTACCCGAGTTGTATTCCCGCCTAAAATCCTATGTCGTAAAACGCGCTACCGATTATCTTAAATAAACTTATCTTTTTAAAAAACTGTGTCAACATGCTTTGTGAGTATGAGTTTCGATAATATAGAGGCCATTTTACAGAAAATTGACATAAATATGAATATATTTAATTTAAAAAAAAAGCCGACAACGACCGATTAAGCTTTAAATTTCCCGGGTACGTTTTAGTATATTTGCCGTACATGTAAGTATACTTAAAAGTACCCGGGGTACATGTAAGTAGTACCCGAGCCGACAATGACCAATCGAGCTCCAGTAACATGACACTTGAATTGACAGGTTTACCCCACTTGAATTGACAGGTGTACCCGGGGTACATGTAAGTAGTACCAGAGCCGACAATGACCAATCGAGCTCCAGTAACACGACACATGAATTGACAGGTGATAAATACACGTATATGAGTCGCGCTCTGAGAAAACCAGTTTGATGTATTTTAACCATTTGCATGCTGGAAAATTTGTCGTCTGCTAAAAAGTCGTCTGCTGAATTTCTAAAATTAGCATATTCTTCATTTTTTTTTTGTAAAGAATACTATCAAAATAGCAAACAGTTTGGATCCTGATGAGACGCCACTTTCTGTGGCATCTCATCTGGATCCAAACTGTTTGCAAATGTCTTTAAAATTCGGTTCCCGCACTGAAAGGGTTAAGTTAAGTTTCCTCCAAATAAGCCTTAATATAACAGGCTTATCAGGGACAACACTTTCCCCTTTTTAAATATTTTTTTGTTTAAAGAATGTCTCTTTCTATCGAAAATCCAGTTAATATGGAAAGTGTTGGCCCTGATTAGCCCCAGTTAAGATGGAAAGTGTTGGCCCTGGTTAGCCTCTGGAATGTTGAACTTTTGCATGCTGGGTAATTTGTCGTCTGCTAAAATGTCGTTTGCTGAATTTCTAAAATTAGCATTTTCTTCGATTTTTTTTTCAAAAATACTTTCAGAATAGCAAACAGTTTGGATCCTGATGAGACGCCACGTTCTGTGGCGTCTCATCTGGATACAAACTGTTTGCAAAGGCCTTCAAAGTTCGGTTCCAGCACTGAAAGAGTTAAACTTGTTTGTTATTGCCCATTGCTGATGAAGCCTGTTGTATAATTATTAGAACAGTGTGAAACACTATCAATTCAATGACAGCATATGCTAACCAACTTAGGCTTAACACAAATTCTATTGTCCGTTTGCAAATTTTGAATTAATGTCATTTCTGATTGCAATAAAGCTGTCAACTGAACTAGACAAAATAAAAGAAAACGTTTGTTACCAATGTTTATAAAATGTAATGATTTTCACATAATGTCAAACAAATATGAAAACAAATGTATGTCTTAATGATTAAAAAAATTAACTGCTTTAATTTGACGTTTCGGCATTATGCCTTTATCAAAACAATGGAAAATATCCGTAAACTACATTTTTACGTCTTTTGACAATTTAAATAACAGAGTAAATGTTTTAAACGTCAAATGCCGTTGTACATGATGACGCCATTTTATATAACGTATTTTATCATGTACAACGTCATTTGACGTTTAAAATATTTACTCTGTTATTTAAATTGTGTTGTCAAAAGACGTAAAAATGTAGTTTACGGATATTTTCCATTGTTTTGATAAAGGCATAATGCCGAACCGTCAAATTAAAGGAGTAGAATCAGTGATTTATAATTATTTAATATCCCTTCGGATAATTCAACTGAGCAAAAAAAAATGTAAATGAGATGATTTTGACCTTATTCCATGTATGCAAGCAAATGATTGAAATATGAATGATAAATGAGACAACAAGATTAGCCCATCACACCGCCAACACGTCTGACTGTATTTCATGGCTCAACTGTGTCTGCAGATTGCTCAGTTTTTCTTTGAGTTTTGCGAGTGCAGAGAACACGATGTTCTCAGGCTTCAGGGAGCCACACGACTCCACATTGTAGTAGTACTTGTTGGGAAACCCGTTAGGATCGAACGGCGCTTGGTCTGAAATGGATTCACAGAAAGATAAATTGAACCTCGCTCTTCAACTTTCAATAGCAGTACAATTAAAGTTTCCTTCGAAACACTTTAGGGGCCATTCACAGCTTGATGATTTTCATCTCTGTGTCAATATTTCAGGTAAGATCATGGCATCAACTAATCACAACAATCTTAATTGAGACTAGCTCTGGGATGTCATCAACCAATCACAACAATCTCAAACATCATGTCACCAACCAATCACAACAATCTCAAACATCATGTCATCAACCAATCACAACAATCTCAAACATCATGTCATCAACCAATCACAACAATCTCAAACATCATGTAATCAACCAATCACAACAATCTCAAACATCATGTCATCAACCAATCACAACAATCTCAAACATCATGTCATCAACCAATCACAACAATCTCAAACATCATGTCATCAACCAATCACAACAATCTCAATTAAGACTAGCTCTGGAAAAACTGGGCTTAATGCATGTGAGTAGTGTGGTCCCAGATGAGCCTGTGCAGACTGATGAAAACACAACATTAATCAAAGTACTGACGTGGTCCCAGATTAGCCTGTGCAGACTGATGAAAACACAACATTAAAAACACCAAAAATATCAATCTTATACATTTAAAATAGCACATAAGTACAGTACTTTGTTGTAATTAAAAAAGGCTATAAAGTATTTTTCAAACAATAAACTAAACTAAACATTTGTCACAAAAATACATGCTTTTATATATATAATTTAAATATGTGTTTTAAATACCACAGCACAGCTTTGTCACAGGCATAGCAATCATGTCATGGGAAAAGTTCTAGAGCAAATAACTCATAGCAATCATGTCAAGGGAAAAGTTCTAGAGCAAATAACTCATAGCAATCATGTCATGGGCAAAGTTCTAGAGCAAATAACTCATAGCAATCATGTCTTGGGCAATGTTCTAGAGCAAATAACTCATAGCAATCATGTCTTGGGCAAAGTTCTAGAGCAAATAACTCATAGCAATCATGTCTTGGGCAAAGTTCTAGAGCAAATAACTCATAGGAATCATGTCCTGGGCAAAGTTCTAGAGCAAATAACTCATAGCAATCATGTCATGGGCAAAGTTCTACAGCAAATAACTCATAGCAATCATGTCTTGGGAAAAGTTCTAGAGCAAATAACTCATAGCAATCATGTCTTGGGCAAAGTTCTAGAGCAAATAACTCATAGCAATCATGTCTTGGGAAAAGTTCTAGAGCAAATAACTCATAGCAATCATGTCTTGGGCAAAGTTCTAGAGCAAATAACTCATAGCAATCATGTCTTGGGAAAAGTTCTAGAGCAAATAACTCATAGCAATCATGTCATGGGCAAAGTTCTAGAGCAAATAACTCATAGCAATCATGTCTTGGGCAAAGTTCTAGAGCAAATAACTCATAGCAATCATGTCATGGGCAAAGTTCTAGAGCAAATAACTCATAGCAATCATGACTTGGGCAAAGTTCTAGAGCAAATAACTCATAGCAATCATGTCATGGGAAAAGTTCTAGAGCAAATAACTCATAGCAATCATGTCCTGGGAAAAGTTCTAGAGCAAATAACTCATAGCAATCATGTCTTGGGCAAAGTTCTAGAGCAAATAACTCATAGCAATCATGTCATGGGAAAAGTTCTAGAGCAAATAACTCATAGCAATCATTTCCTGGGCAAAGTTCTAGAGCAAATAACTCAGAAATTAATGGAACAACACGCATACAAACTGTGTCTTCAAAATAAACATGTTTTACTAATAAAATTATGTGGAAAAAATGACGACAAATGGACAGAGTGAATCCAATATAGTGAATATACCGCTTCCAAAATGTGTGTGGTAACAAATATAAATACATACGTTCATCTTCCTCCAGCTCTGAAAATTCACTTTTTGGCCTGAAATCATAAACAAACGTATACAATTAGAAAACTAAAGCTTCTGTGTCAGATGAATTTTAATGAAAAATGAAAGTGTCATGCATAAAATTCTGTGTAGGCTAAATTGTACGTAGAAATGAAACTGATAAAAATGCCTTCAAGTTTCTTTCAACATTTCTCTGGTTTGGGGTAGGTTTTATGTCAGGGGCTTTTTAAATTGCTTTGGACGTGGCTTTTGACCCAACAATTGTGAAAAAATGAGTCACAAACTTTTAAAAAATTAAGAAAAAAGAGACATGAACTTATAAAAATTTGTAAAAAAATAAGTCCTGAACTTTTTCAAAATTAGTGAAACAAGAGCTGTCACAATAGGATGACTTATGCTCCATATAAATGCTTGATAGAAATTATGAGCTTTTTTCAAAACCTAAACGCAGATTTCGAAACCTAAACACGGACCCTAAGTTCAAGGTCACAGGGGTCAAAATGTTTGTGCGTATAGAAAGGCCTTGTCCATATACACATGCATAACAAATATGAAGGTTATATCTCAAGGGTCATAGAAGTTATGAGCATTTTTCAAAACCTAAACGCAGATTTCGAAACCTAAACGCGGGCCCTAAGTTCAAGGTCAAGGTCACAGGGGTTAATATGGAAAGGCATTGTCCATATACACATGCATACCAAATATGAAGGTTATATCTCAAGGGACATAGAAGTTATGAGCATTTTTCAAAACCTAAACGCAGATTTCAAAACCTAAATGCGGACTCTTAAGTTCAACGTCAAGGTCATAGGGGTCAAAATTTGTGTGCGTATGGAAAGGCCTTGTCCATATAAACATGCATACCAAATATGAAGGTTATATCTCAAGGGACATAGAAGTTATGAGCAATTTTCGAAACCTAAATGCAAAGTGTGACGGGAGGACGGACAGTCCGATCACTATATGCCCTCCTTCGGGGCATACAAATGAGTTGCGACCATTTAAAATTGTGTAAATTTGAGTCGCAAACCTCTCAAAATTGTGAAATATTAAGTAGTGAAAATTCTCAAAATTGTGAACCACCACCATTCTCTAAGAAGGAAAAAAAGCCCTGTATGTTACAGGATGTTACTCACCATTCCTCTGGTTTGGGGTAGGTAGTATGTCGCAGGGCATTATCTGGGTCATACTCAAACGCGACGCCCGTCGTAGGGTTCCACTTGGCGTGCTCCTTAGCAAAACCCTTCCGAGCAAAGGCCTTCACCTTCAACTCTTGACCTTTACGTAACTTGACAATCAGGATGTCTGTAGAAAAAACAATTAGCTGCGCTCTAGAAAAACAGGACTAAATGAATGTGAGTAGTGTCCGACCACAAAGGCTAATCAGAGATGGTGCAGTGGTGCGGTGGTCAAGTGGTAACACACTGGTCTACCATTCCAGAGGTCCCCGGTTCAATTCCCAGCCGGGGCACTGGAAATTTCAGAAAAGCTTCAAGTGTTTCCCGCCCAACTAGAGATGTACTGGTATGAAACCCAGGTAATTCTCGCGTGTATCGGTGCTATACACTGAGCACGTAAAAGAACCAAGGGATCTATTCCCAAAGAGCTAGGGTATCGCACCCGGATTCCTTGTATCCCAATACTGTCTTGTCTGCTTGCTGTCTCTTCAGCAAAACCAAAGGACCCCATTGGAAATAAGTGCTTGCACTTTCATGGGTTATCCTTGACTGCAAGGTCAAAAGAAATGCAAATGCAGAGATGACACTTTCCCCTTAAATGGTATTTTTCAACGTTAGGAATGCATAGGCTTATCTGGGACGACACTAAATGCACTTGCATTAAGCCCAATTTTCCAAAGCAGGGCTCAAATGATAAATGTCAGTCTAGTTTTGAACAAAGGGAAACATTGCCAGTTACTGTAGTAATTATTATTCTTGATTGTTAATTTTAACATTGTCATTGCAAAGCTCTGGCCAAGATGAAATGGAAGTATGCAGCCCCCCCCCCCCATGTCCCACTCTGAAGCCTTTTTAATTTTTTATCTGATCCCATTATTATACTACTAATTTGCATAGAATTTTCATGAAAATTCATTACATTTTAACAGCGAAACATGATAAATTAATTACAAACACATTGCTTAAAATGAAAATACATGTAACATGAAATAAATATTATATATCTTTGTATAACAAATGCTTCATTGAAAAATTGCCACAAGGATAATGTAACCGCACATGCTGTAGGATTTAATTTCACAAAAGCACATTGCCCATTACAAATCTAGCTGCAGCACTGCATGGGTTCCCTAATGCAATACATCCTGCATCCTCGACGATTGTACATTATACTTACCATCAGTATCTTCGTATTCACTGGCCTCTTCTTTGTGCCTCGAAGTTACCTGAAATATTTAAATTGTAAAATAAAATATTAAATGACTGCTTAGAAGTGATCTGAACCATTCACTTTCCCTGAAATCTTTGTGAGTAAAGGAACTAGAAATATTCTCATCATAAACTAAACTCTCACATTCTTTCGTTAGTAACATTCAATGTCATTGTAAAATTAAGTATCCAACCACATGCCCTTACATATTAATACCGTAAAATACAATTTGAACGGTCTCATAAATGAATTTGAGTCCCTCTTTGGGGAAAAAGGGCTTTATTGCATTTTTCTTTAAATTCAATCTCTTCCAAACGAAAATCCTGTGTACACTGAAATTATCATCCCTGATTAGCCTGTGCAGGCAGCTAGCCTGTGCAGGCAGCAAAGGCTAATCTGGGATGATAATTTACGCACAAGCATTAAACCCAAATTTTCCATAACAAGGCTTAAATACATTTATGTGACAACCAATATGTGTGACATTGCATAAAATGTCCATACCAAATTGAATCTACAGGGGCCACATTAAAGTGACAAGGGCCACATTGAAACCACAGGGGCCACATTGAAGCTACTGGGGCCACATTTAAACTACTGGAGCCACATTGAAACCACAGGGGCCACATTGAAGCAACAGGGGCCAACTTGAAGCTACAGGGGCCAATTTGAAGTTACAGGGGCCAATTTGAAGCATTGAAGCTACAGAGGCCACATAGAAGCTATAAAGGCCACATTGAGACTACAGGCACAGCTCAGTGATGGTTCTCAGATTCAACCCTCTAGATGGCACCGCCCATCAGGAGACGACGCCTCACACGGCGCCGGCCCTCAAGTACCTGTGCCGCCAGGCCATAGTCAGCCGCATTGGCATGCAAAACTTGGAAAAGGTACCGTATCTGTTATGTAGAGAATAATATGAATGAATGCAAAACTTGGAAAATATACCATATATGTTATGTAGAGAATAATAAGAATAGATGCAAAACTTGGGAAATGTACCGTATATGTTATTTAGACAATAATAGGAATGAAGGTAAATATTCCACCACTCTATCTTTTTTCTGACATTTTGCAGCTTTAAGACAAAAGTTGACAGCGCTGTGTGTATTGCCATAATTTGATGTTGATATAAGACTATTATTTTCAGATTAATAAGATAAACTTGTTCTGTTGTTTTTTTTATTCTGTGGAGTATGGATAAACAGCAATGATTTAAAACTGGTATTAAACTGTTTTAAACAGTCAAAATAACTATAAAAATTACTGATTTGTGCATTCACTATTTAACAGTGAAATGAGCTTATTATTTAAACATTATGATGTTATTACTTCCACAAACATTTTTCCAGTTTAACCAAAGTAAAAGGTAAACCTTTGGTGAATTTGCACAAAAGAAAACGAACAAGATCTGTCACCATAGGATGACATATGCCCCCTATAAACGCTTAGTGAGAAGTTATGAGCATTTTTCGAAACCGATACGCACATTTCGATACCTAAACGCAGACCTTAAGTTCAAGGTCACAGGGGTAAAAATTGTTGGGCGTATGGAAAGGCCTTGTCCATATACATATGCATACCAAATATGAAGGTTATATCTCAAGGGACATAGAAGTTATGAGCATTTTTCAAAACCTAAACGGAGATTTCAAAACCTAAACGTGGAGCCTAAGTTCAAGGTCAAGGTCACAGGGGTGAAACATTTTGTGCGTATGGAAAGGCCTTGTCTATATACACATGCATACCAAATATGAAGGTTATATCTCAAGGGACATAGAAGTTATGAGCATTTTTCGAAACCTAAACGCACATTTCGAAACCTAAATGCGGACCCTAACTTAGAGGTGAGAGTCACAGGGGTAAAAATATTTGTGCGTATGGGAAGGCCTTGTCCATGTACACATGCATACCAAATATGAAGGTTATATCTCAAGGGACATAGAAGTTAAGAGCATTTTTCAAGACCTAAACGCACATTTTGAAGCCTAAACGCAGACCCGAAGTTCAAGGTCAAGGTCACATGGGTTAACATTTTTGTGCGTATGGAAAGGCCTTGTCCATATACACATGCATACCAAATATGAAGGTTATATGTCAAGGGACATAGAAGTTATGAGCATTTTTCAAAACCTAAACGCAAAGTGTGAAGGAAAGACAGACAGACAGACGGACAGACGGACGGACAGATCACTATATGCCCCCTTTTCTTAAAAAGGGGGCATAAAAATTGTCGGCTTTGGTAGATTATAGTTAATTTTTCACTCAAGATCAGAGAAAATAAATACTTGTACAACTGGCTTTTTGAATATCATTACAAACACAACATAAACAAGGGACAGAATTGTCACAAAACCAGGTTTTCATTGTGAAAAAAAATTCATAAAGGGAGACAACTCAAACTGAACTTTTGAAATGAACAAACAAAATTAACCCCCTTTGTAAGTTTGTTTCAAAATAAATCTATTTTTAGTCGTGGCGACCTTGACATTGGAGATATTGATGTGATTCTTTCGTGAGACACACCGTCCCATAATGGTGAACAAATGTGCCAAATGATTTTAAAATCTCACAATGAATGACATAGTTATGGCCCGGACAAGCTCATTTATGGCCATTTTTGACCTTTGAACTCAAAGTGTGACCTTGACCTTGGAGATATCGACGTTATTATTTCGCGCGACACACCGTCCAATGGTGGTGAACAAATGTGCCAAATGATTTTAAAATCTGACAATGAACGACATAGTTATGGCCCGGACAAGCTTGTTCCGCCCGCCCGCCAGCCCGCCAGCCAGCCCGCCCGCATTCGCCAATCTAATAACCAGTTTTTTCCTTCGGAAAACCTGGTTAAAAATACCATATTGAAAATCATTTGAAAATCAGTACATGCTAATCATTATTTCTAACAATTTACAGGTGAACACTCTACCGTTGCCCCAAAGGCTAAATGCAGAGATTGCTACGATCACACTGAATGACTTCCTGATAGAAGGGGACAACTTGCCGCCAAGATCTCACCATACTAAGCTATATCCTGCAACATGTTTACTCACAGGCGAGATGGTCAACATTAGGATTGCGCAATCAGGTACAGTAAAAAAAGCAGTAGCATTGAAAAGTGGAATTTTTGGCTGAACTGACATTCCACTTTAGCTTAATCCCTGTGTACTCACATGTAAGAATGAATAAGATAGCAGATGTCACTTGATAATAAAATGATGCTCATTGTAAATTTTCACTTCTTATCCATCATTTTATATTGCTTAGAATCAAAACACTACACAACCAAGCCCGAATAACTCTATTTCACAATTAACTTTTGCTAGGGGATGATAATTGTTCCAACAATTTGTATACACTAATCTTTTCCATACTGTGTTTGGATTTAATTTTTTTCGAAAACAATGCAATTCTTTTCCGTATTAAACAATTTTTGGTCATAGTCCCAATGGTAGGAAAAACAACCCAGATACACAAGCCACAATCCTACATGTCTTATAATTGTGAAATTATCTGCAGGGTTTTAGAAAACCACATTTTTAACATACCAAAAGTAACAAATATAAAACTTGTTTCGGTTAGTTTTGCATATAAATCTGAATCCCAGTTCAGAATTAAAAACACGTGAAGATTTGAAACTCCAGTGTGATAGACACTTTTAAATCTGTTGAAACAAACATATCAATTGATACAGACGAAGAAGAAAGCTATCTGTAAGATCCAGTTTTGCAGACTAACAGACAAAACTATAACATCTGCAGGGGATTTAAAATCAATGTCTACTTTAATTTCAGCTCCAGAAAGGCAAGATGACAATATAATCACCAGCTTTGAGGAAGGCAACAAGTGGGTGATAGTAGAAACACAGATCAAATCTCTGGCTGATCTTATTTCTAAATGCAGAGCGAAAGGAACAAAAATCCATGTAATCATCATATGGCGAGCCATAGCGAAGCTTATTTCGCATCTCAAAGAAAACAACACTGCTCCAACTGCCCATTTATCAACGGACTCAATAAAATTCACCAAGGGAACGCAAAAGATTCACATTTGTCTGGATTCCGTAAACGAAATGCTCGTGGACCCCATCTCAAATGCTACATATGAGGCGCCAGAGGTTTTCAGCAGTCCAAATCCTGATGCCAGGGCCTTCGTGTGGTCTATAGGATGTATTGTGTACGAAGCCTTGGCCCTGGCACCAGCATACTATGACCCCACTGGCAGAAACCCATTTTCTGTGTTTCAGAACATTTTGAATGGAGTTTTTGTAGCCCCTATGCCAGCTTCAGCTGATGAGGCGTTGCGCAATCTTGTATCAAAGTGTTTGGTATTCGGTAGGCATGACAGAATGACTTTTGAGGCACTTGAGATCCTTGTCAATGCTCATACTGTGGCTTGAATACTGAGCTTACAACATCTGGCAATCAGAAGTGTTTTTTATATGAATTTCTAATGTTTTATTTTTTTTATTTACAAATTTACATTTTAAATAACATGTAATTCAATGTCGCTTAACTTGAATACTAAGCATACAACTACCGTTAATTTTGACTTAATTTCGACCTTTTTACATTCTAATCTGTTTTATCAATCAGCATAACAAGGTTTAATATGATTTTTAATAAACTTAAATATTGTATTTCAATGCTTTTTAATGAAAAAAGAGCAATGCAGTTAATAAAGGAGGGGTGCATTAAACAATTTACTGCTACGGACCTTTTTTTACTGCACTCCTCTTTTATTTAGTTTTGCATTCCCCTGTTTTTCTATCTCATTCCCTCGACTTAGTAAGTCGTTCCCATGACATAGCTAACTCGTTCCCATGAGTTATTAGGTCGTTCCCCCGAGTTAGCTTAAATTATGGGTTGGATGACAAGGTAGCAATACTACCAACTCACCAACCATCAAAAAATAGTGGTGATCGGAGGAATAGCAATCACTTGTCGACAATGGTCACTTTGGTCATTCCCCTTGATTGACCACTGTTCTCAGTTTTCTAAATATCAGGTCTAACTCTATACTTGCCGGCACTATCTTGGGGTTGCTAGAGATGAGGTCTGCACTGGTCACATGACGCGTGACGTCATCCTGGCATTTCACGTCCAGGGTAAACTCAACCGAGCACTCTGGACAAAACTCCTCACACGTGCAGTCCTACATGAAGGAAAATTAAAAAAATATATTAAACTACAAAACTCGTATATATATTTTTTAAACCAACATAACTCATATATTTTTGAAAACACAAAACTCTTTGCAAGTACAGTCCTAAATAAAGAAAACAGAGCCTTGCTTTGGCAAAACGGGGATTAGTCTATGTGCATAAAGTGTCATCCCAGATAAGCCTCTGTAGTCTGCACAGGCTAATTAGGGACGACACTTTCCGCTTTTGTGTGTGGTTTTTTTTTTGCTTCAAGAGTCTTCTCAACAAAAAACAACTTTAGGCAGAAGTGTCATCCCCAATAAGCCTGTGCAGATTGCACAGGCTAATCTGGAACAACACTTAACATACAGGGTTTTTTTTGGCCCGATTTTATAGCCGAATGTCTAATGTATATTTTATCTCAAATTTAATTCAATTACATCAAACAAAGTATTATATGATTTTGTTCTTTTAATTTGAATGATTATAAAGGGTTATATCAAATTTAGTATTTCCATAATCAGTGGACTTTTTGTGTGGAAAAAAATGCTAATGAATTTATTTTCCCAATTTCATGAAAATGCCGATAAAATTCCCAATTCCAAAGCCATGGGCTATCTTCCCAAAAAGTGGAAAAAAAACCCTGACATATATTCATTAAGCTCAGTTTTCTCAGAGCTAGGGTCTATAAAAATAACAAATATGGTCTTGTATTTATATTGCTATTGGAATAAACAAAAGGCTTGCAAGGCTTGTGGGAAGACTCACACTGTAACCCACTTTGATTTTGTCATTTTTTAATTTTTATATAAAATGTTCATCCAGGCCCTGTATGCTCTTTTTGGGGTGAAAAGTGCACTAATCAATAAATAAAAATGTGTGTTTTTTCTTTTTTTAAACTAAAAATTCTGAAACAAGAAGTTTACATGTATTTTTTTATTGTCCAAGACACAGGAAATTGTGCATTGGACTATAAAATGAAGCTTCTTTCTTTTTTTTAAACAAACAAACAACAAACAGTCAGATGCACGTTTTGTATGTATAATTTAACAGTATAATATGACATTGTATACACATAAACAATATATTAAAGATGGACTTAAAATATAATTGTTTGTCCGATCTGACATTTTTCCCTTCAATCTTCACTTAGAACATCAAAATAGGGCTGTAATTTTCTAAGAAATTCCAACTTTTATGGTAAGGTAGCAGGGGTCAGCCTGAACGCTTTCCCACTCAGAAATAAAGTGAAAATGGCTATATGGCTGTTATAACAGCTTAAAACTAGACCAGCCTGGGAGTTGCTCGCAATCTGTTCAGGTTTTATGCTGTTTGCTGCTCATCAGTATCTAAGGGTAGGTAATGAAGCCTTTCAAACTTGAATCTAGTAAGAAAGATCTTTAATTACATTTAACTTTCTAAGGAACTTCAAATGCGTCAAAATAAGTATCTAAGTGGTAAAGGGATAAAAGGTAGACTACACAGATCTCTTGGCCAGCTTTAAAAGGTAGGCTACTCAGACCTCTTTTCAAGTTTTTACACAAAGCCTCTTCTTACCCTGAAATACTGTATCCAATCCACTTACCCTGGAATACTGTATCCAATCCACTTACCCTGGAATACTGTATCCAATCCACTTACCCTAGAATACTGTATCCAATCCACTTACCCTGGAATACTGAATCCAATCCACTTACCCTAGAATACTGTATCCAATCCACTTACCCTGGAATACTGAAACCAATCTACTTACCCTAGAATACTGTATCCAATCCACTTACCCTGGAATACTGTATTCAATCCACTTACCCTGGAATACTGTAGCCGATCCACTTACCCTAGAATACTGTATCCAATCCACTTACCCTGGAATACTGTATCCAATCCACTTACCCTGGAATACTGAATCCAATCCACTTACCCTAGAATACTGTATCCAGTCCACTTACCCTGGAATACTGAATCCAATCTTCTTACCCTAGAATACTGTATCCAATCCACTTACCCAAGAAAATTGTATCCAATCCACTGACACTGGTAAACTGTATCCAATCCACTTACCCTGGAATACTGAATCCAATCCACTTACCCTGGAATACTGTATGCGATCCACTCACCCTAGAATACTGTATCCGATCCACTTACCCTAGAATACTGTATCTGATCCACTTACCCTTGAATACTGTATCCAATCCACTTACCCTTGAATTCTGTATCTGATCCACTTACCCTAGAATACTGTATCTGATCCACTTACCCTGGAATACTGTATCCAATCCACTTACCCTGGAATACTGTATATAATTCACTTACCCTAGAATACTGAATCCAATCCACTTACCCTGGAATACTGTATCAGATCTACTTACGGTACCCTAGAATACTGAATCCGATCCACTTACCCTAGAATACTGTATCCGATCCACTTTAATACCCTAGAATACTGTATCCAATCCACTTACCCTGGAATTCTGTATCCGATCCACTTACCCTAGAATACTGTATCTGATCCACTTACCCTGGAATACTGTATCTGATCCACTAACCCTAGAATACTGTATCCAATCCACTTAAATACCCTAGAATACTGTATCCAATCCACTTACCCTGGAATTCTGTATCCGATCCACTTACCCTAGAATACTGTATCTGATCCACTTTCCCTGGAATACTGTATCCGATCCACTTACCCTAGAATACTGTATCCAATCCACTTTACCCTGGAATACTGTATCTGATCCACTTACCCTGGAATACTGTATTCAATCCACTTACTCGGAATACTGTCTCTGATCCACTTACCCTGGAATACTGTATCCAATCCACTTACCCTGGAATACTGTATCCAATCCACTTACCCTGGAATACTGTATCCAATCCACTTACCCTAAAATACTGTATCCAATCCACTTACCCTGGAATACTGTATCCAATCCACTTACCCTGGAATACTGTATCCAATCCACTTACTGTGGAATACTGTATCTGATCCACTTACCCTGGAATACTGTATTCAATCCACTTACCCTGGAATACTGTATCTGATCCACTTACCCTGGAATACTGCATCCGATCAACTTACCCTGGAATACTGTATCTGATCCACTTACCCTGGAATACTGTATCTGATCCACTTACCCTGGAATACTGTATCCGATCCACAACATCATCACTTGTAAGAGGAATGAGACCGATACGATGTGAAATGAATTCATCAAACAGCACAGAAGAGTTGGCCTCAATTTGTACCCAGTCAATAGCTGAAACAGAATCCATGCACCCAGTCAATAGCTGAAACAGAATCAATGCACCCAGTCAATAGCTGAAACAGAATCCATGCACCCAGTCAATGGCTGAAACAGAATCAATTGATTAGGGCTGTCACGATTCACCGGTATACCGGTATATCGCGGTGCATGTAGTGAAAAAAATCGCACCGCGGTACGGCGTTGCGGCACCGGTTTTTTTAATATTATTATATTAGCAATTTAGCACAGATATAAATACATTACATAATTATTTTGATATAGATATCGTTTTAAAAAATGTAGAAGCGGTTCAAAAGGGCTAAATAAATAATCCGTTAATATCCAGGTCAAGCAAGCGCTTCCACTTAAAATACGGCGATGTATGGGTCTGTACCTTTTTTGGAATTAGGGACTGATTTCCTTTGCAAATAAGTTCATAATTATCCAAAAGATGTTTATTTTATTTCTTATTTTCTTTCTTTAGTATATCGATCGTTCAAAGCATGGCACTTCCAAATCATGTTACCTTAAGATTCTGAAAGTCGAGGAAGAGTCAGAACGCTACGGATTTTCAATACTGGGCCCGCTGACTCCGCATTTTGAACATGCCCTTGAAGCGTTCGATTTACACAGATCGTAGTCACAGCTATTGTAAACAACATGGCGGACATTTTAGAAAAAGACGCGAACAATAACAATGACAACTTCTATCAAGTTTATGACAGTTTCTTTTACAGTTTCTAGTCATACTATGATACCAGTGTTTTCTGATTATTGAGTTTAATAAAGTTTGTAAAACTTGTTATTCTGCTGTTTTCTTCACAGATACATATTCTGTAAAATATCGCGGTACGTACCGCGATACAGTGTTGCCGTACCACGATATACCGCGGTACGCTCACGGCGTATCGTGACAGCCCTACAATTGATTACCCTGGTATATTGTATTAACTTAATGGCCTTCTATCCTCTTTTTTTGAAGAAGTCCAAATCTGCATCAATTTGACCAAGTAGGAATTTATACATAACATACATTTATTATAATATGTTCAAACGTCTGTTATCTTGAATTAACCAATCTGATTACTCCGTCACTCACTCAACATCAGTGTTCCAGCTATGCCTAAATGGAAGGGCGCAGCATCCTGCGACCCCTAGGTCCCACCTTGCCCCCTCGGACCCCTTTTTTATCTGATCACCAAATTATCCATGCGTATACTGGGTATATAAGATATGGCGCTATGTACTATGAATTGTATAGCATGTCATATTGAAAATATGCGACAGAATAATTGTGCTAAAAAGAGCACCCTGCCCTTTTCAAATCCTAGCAGCTAGAAGATACACAATTTTTTGCAATATTTATAGTAAGAAAACAACAAGAGATGTGTTTGTCAGAAACACAATGCCCCCTACTCCGCCGCTTTGATTTATTTTTATTTTTTTTATCATTTGGCAGGTACAGATAATTATCTCCCTTTGAAGCTAATTACTTTTCTTGGATTTGTTTTTTTGACCTTTGACCTTGAAGGATGACCTTGACATTGACATTTTACCACTTAAAATGTGCAGCTCTATGAAATACACATTCTTGCCAAATATCAAGTTGCCATCTGAAGCGACATAGAAGTTATGAGCATTTTTCGAAACCTAAACGCAAAGTGTGACGGAAAGACAGACAAACGGACAGTCCGATCACTATATGCCCTCCTTCAGGGGCATAAAAAACAAGAGCTGTCTCCATCGAAAGACATATGCCCCCGAAAAACGCTTTTTTCGAAACCTAAACGCAGACCCTATGTTCAAGGTCAATGTCAAAGGGGTCAAAATTTGTGTGCGTATGGAAAGGCCTTGTCCATATACACATGCATACCAAATATGAAGGTTACATCTGAAGCGACATAGAAGTTATGAGCAATTTGAAACCTAAACGCAAAAGTGTAACAGGAAGACAGATGGACAGACAGACGGACAGTGCGATCACTATATGCCCTCCTTCAGGGGCATAAAAAATTCCTTACCAGACTTTCAATTATTGTAATAATTATCCTGTCCTGCCCAAATAAATCCCCAGTGTTCTGCCGTGAATTGTTACTGTTGGGGACAGGGACCCTTTAGGATTACAAAAGTGGGGACAAAAAGGAAAAATATGGGGACACAGAAATATATTTGTAGCCGAATTAAATTTGTGGAAACTAATAACCTTTAACTTGAACTCTTAAACTTGCTTAAACTTCTTACAGCCAGTCCACAGGTTGTAACATTGTTATTAAAACTGGAACATTCAAAAAAACTTTTAAACACTGTCAAACAGTTGTCAACATATTTACAAAACTTTGAACAGATTTATGGTCATTGGACTCAGCATGGCATGTCAAAGTACTTGTTCAATAATTAGAATTACCGATAGTAAAGGCGTTTCCTTTTTTTTTTTTGCTTTATGCACAATCTGCATGTCATTTTGTTGTCAAACAGTGACCAAGGACATTTTCGAAGCCAATTTTCTTGGAATGTACCTATAGGGGCAGACTTTTTTTCGTAATTGCTAAACGATGTTGGGACTGGGGAAGTCTCTGTTGGGTTGTTAATATTATTGTCACATTTTCTAATTTTACTTGCCGGAGGAAAAAAATAAATTGGATTTTGTTTTCTTCGGCCGGTCACTTAACGCCATTTTGATAGGTTCGGAAATTTCCTTAATATCTGATTGGTTGTTATAATCTCAACTTACCAATGAAATAGAGTGTCAATATTAAATATATTAACAATTCGCTGCGAAATGACGTCATGTCCAATGAAATAGTTTGTTCTAGTTACACATTCACTCGATTACTTTACCGACTTACAAATTGAATCGCTTAGTTTGTATTCCTAATTCATGTGCGCCCGCGGACCCATATACAGAAAACGGGTGGGGACAAATCTTTGTTTTTTGCGCCAATAACACAAGGGCGCATCCACGGCAGAACACTGAATCCCTGACAGTCAAGACAACTACTTGCAAAAACCACACGCATCGTGGTATTTACCCATTGTTGGAACTTCAGCTATGCATACTCTTCTCAAGGCATTGGCAACACTGTGAATACAAAAATCAAACATATATGATTAAATGG
This sequence comes from Dreissena polymorpha, assembly GCF_020536995.1. Taxonomy (NCBI): domain Eukaryota; kingdom Metazoa; phylum Mollusca; class Bivalvia; order Myida; family Dreissenidae; genus Dreissena; species Dreissena polymorpha. Next base: position 76,141,073 of record NC_068363.1, on the reverse strand, counting down.
GCATAGTATTTACTATTGATTATTTTTTGCCATTAGACCAAAAATGTGTTGATTCATTTAATTTGACTTATCTACAGGAAATTGGCATTAAATGTTTAGACATACATGTACTGTGGATTCTGCCCCACGTAAGAAACTGCTGCTGAGAATCCATGAATAACGTCCAATTATTTGGTCTATTCATGCATGTACATGCTACCAGGGCTCGAATTTAACTTTTCTTTCTACTAGCAAATCATTGCGAGCAGCTTAAATACCAGCTCGCAAAATCAAAAACATTCTCGCAAATTTTGCTGGAAACATAAATAAAAGCAAGTTTGGACATTAGTTTAGTACTATTAAAACTAAATAAAATATGACATCAACCACAAGTCTTGGTGTTATATATGAAGTTCTTTATCCCACTTTTTCACTGTTTTCGTGGAAGAATTTAATTTCCGTTTTTTTTTCTCAACTCAACGGTTAACTTTGCTTTATATTTCGTATTGTTATTTCAATCTGTGGGCAAAAAGAAACTAGTTATTTTTCGCTTCGACGACATGACTGTTCAGGTTTTTTGTCTTTTATAGTGAACATGTGTGGATAATTGACTGTTTCATGTTCTTTGTACCAATACCATCCGCATATATGTACTATAAGTATACCAGTCTACATACAAGGTGCGAGCTTCCGCATATGGGTATTCGGACGTTCTATTAATTGACCTGCGGTTTAGCATTCACAACGTCGAGCACATTTAGCAATATAACTCTTTCTTTTCACTATTTCTTCACTCGCAAAAAAATTCTAGTGGCTTAAAACTTAACTCGCAATCGGTATTTTTCACTCGCATTTTGCGAGTGTGCGAGTGTTAATTTCAAGCCCTGTGCTACGTCTTGTGCATACACAAACAACTTAGGAGAAAAAAATCAAACAATTACTTTGTCAAACCTGAGACTTTCACCGAAAGATGACCATGATCGTGGTTATATTTCTGAATTCCGAACAATCGCTCCCACAGGCAATCACTCCTACGCTAATTTTGCCTAGAAGGACATTCAATCCAACATTGTTTTGGCAACCCGGACAATGGTTCCGACATTATTTTGACATCCCAGACATTCGTTCCTATGTTATATGGACTAATCGAATGATGGTTCCGGGATTATGCATATCAGGGACATTGGTTCCTACATTTATTGAAATAAGTGCCAATTTTGTGAATGCTACACCGACTCGCCCTTGCTAAGTCTTCTTGGCTGGAGAGTGTTGACAGCAGTACTGTACGATCCATCCACTGGCATTCGAATACAGAACAACTGTAAGAACTGATCTGGAGATTTTGATTGCGTTCCATCCATTTACAAAACCTCAGCACTCTTGAGGAGATTGGGGCCAATCTCGCTGGCAAATAGATGAAGCAGTACAGTCTCCGAATCATTGTCGTTCACCAGGAATAGTGCACTGTTCTATGTGGTGGTGGTGGTGGTGTATAGCTCTGGAAGTGGGTTTGGGGTGGGTTTTTTACACAAAGAATGTTTCGAGAGCATAAATGGGCATAATAACATTAAAGTTATTTTAATATGTCGACATACACTGATATCTGTAATAAGCGAACCCTTGCAGGAAGCAGAATGAGTTTAAACGCATACCCATTGTATTGTAGACTTAGACGTGTTTTTCTTGGAGTAGGAGCGACCCTCTAAGCATAGCACAGGCTGACAGCCTTTGTTCATTATAAGTTCCATGTTGGAAGTGGATTTGAAGGTATTATTATATTGTTTTCATAGTTTGCTATATCACAGTTTAACTAAAGAATCAACAAACTGTATAAACCTAGTTAGTTAAATAGTCAATTAATTAAAATAAAATTGATTGGCTCATTTTGAATCAGCTTACAGTTAACAAGTTTGGTTAATTTAATTATGGGCTAATTATAGGTGGTTACATTTGATCAGCGTATATGTTTTATGTCAATTAAGGTTTCACATCTAATTGTAGGAACCAATGGGCTTGGTTTCAAAATTATGAAAGAACGATTGTCCAGATTGTCAAAATAATGTAGAAGCGATTTTCCGGGTCGTCAAAACAACGTATGAGCGAACATCGGCCTTATCAAAATTAGCGTACGAGCGATTGTCCGTGGGAGCGATTGTCCGGGTACCGATGTTTCTTGTGTAATTTGTGTCGCGAAAATATGTTTCAAACGCTGAAATATACGGTATTGAAAGATAATTTACCTTAAATCAGTGTCTTCTAAAATGAATTTTATATTTTCGTCCGATATCTGACTTATTTGGACTGTTGGCTGATTTGCGTAGGGCATGCTGTCAGAATTTCAATTTCAAAGACGTACAAACAAAAGCGCAACTTATGTTTTAGGGAGCGGGTATTGTTCGAGGTTACAAATCACTATTGATATAAAAAAAAATACGGTAGTTTACACTAAATCCATTTCCGCTAACCGGCCAACTTTCGAGGTATATTTCTTGACCCCAACCTTTCATATTTCCGTAAGCGCCAAAGATATGCACTAAAATATTCCGAAACACAGCAAATAATCACAGAAGGTAGTCGTGTGATTGATAAATGGCTTTCATGCACAAAGAGAAAATGAACTCTTTATCTTTTTAAATATTCATTCACGCTTGTCACGAAATTTATAAAAACATATATACATGAAATCACATGCACGTACACACACGCACAATGCTTTTTGAATAATTGATATATAAGATAAGGCGCGTAAACTTTCTACTTGTACTCCGATTTCGGCCACAATAATTTATATTTGGTAATAAGTATGATTTGAAGTTGTTAAATGTTTTTATTAAATTGTTGATTCTTTCAATTTCTGACTAAGTTCATCATATTAAAAACATAATTTATTTTGTCATTCAAGTGGCTGGCCGGTGAGCAAAGTGCTTCTAACCGTGTCGTACTTGTTTAAATCCCGTGTCTGGAAGCATGTGAGTTTGGTTGGTGGTCGCCATACCGGACAGAAAGGACCGGTTTTCCTCCGGGTACTCCGCCTTCCCACCGACTTGCAAGGTGGTGATTTATGTTATATTTTACTGTTAACATGCACCAATACTCTTATTATACGAGTAAATGATATTCAAACTTACAAAATATCGAAGGTAAAGAAATTAAACAGCAAATTTGTGGACGGGTTTCCTTCAATTACTTTTTATTCCGACGTCTACGGTATTGGAAAAAAAAAACAGAGTGGAGCACAAACACCATAGAGGCGAAATGGCGTATTCAATAAAAATGAATATAAATATAAAGTGTCTTACCGGATGAAAATATACGCTACTCCTTCACGAAAAACACGATTTTTTATTATTTTTGGACGCATACCGATTCGAGGTTGTATATTTATGTCAAGATGTTGATTTATTTTCTTTATTTCATGTCCGGAAGTATAATCGAAATTTTAACACATGTCAAATAGGGATTTTTTACTGAAGAATTATCATTCGACTTTTCATTATTTAAGACACATTAATTAAATGGCCATTCAAAATATGAAAATTGTATGCGCGTCTATAACAAAGTCTCGCTCGTATTTTAAACAAGAGGGAATCTTAAATCTGGAGTTTTACTCGAAAGTGATTAAATATTTTTCTATTTAACCTTTGATGGGTTATTTTGTTGAACAGCTTTATTTTAGCATTAACCTATGTTTTGTTACTAAGATGTTTCATTTGTTTGTGTGTTTGCCTTATATTAACCAATCGTTTAGAGTGTTTAAGATGACTTGCTTTATAGTTACTCAGTGAAGAAAGCAGCAAGGGTTTCCGATGTTACTCTGTTTTATTAAATTGGCGCATGTTCATTCAGTGAATTGTGTATGATACAAGGAAGCCAATTGTCGAAGTGTGTTTAAAGCTTCATTATGGCTACTCAATTAGGATGAATTCGACCAGAATAGGCGGACTCCGTTTGTAATGCTTTTCTACACGTATTAACACTCCTTTAGCAGCAGCTTTCGATAATCATATGACTAATGTCAATCGTTATTTCATATTGAAATGTATTCTCCAAAAGTGCTTTGGTATTGACGGAAAGAACTGGATAGTTTCTGAAGCTGTTTTAAATGTTTTATTCAAAGATTTGTAAATAAACATTATTTATAGATCTTTGACCTTTTAACCTTTTAATTTTAGCTCGATAATTCAGGGGTTTGAAATATATGGTTGTCCAATATATTTGCAGGTTCCTTTGAAATGGCTTTTAACATCTATCAACTGGAGTATTCATAAATAAGCATGTGTATCATCGAAGTTCCTAGCTTAATTCAACAAACTAATATTTGGTAGACGAGACTGTAAGTAGACGATCAGCTGTGTTTTTTATGCTACTTCGAAGATTAATTGTTTCCATCGACGTTTCGATTTGGGTTAATATTTTACGCTGATTCAGGTTATAAATTACCCTAGTATATGGTGTTGTTGTTTTAAGACAAATGGAATCGTAGGACATGTTTTCGTGGTGATGTAGATACGAAAATGCGAGCTTTTATCATATCAGTGGTAAACAGACTAATTAAAATTGTATATGACAAAATAATGAAAATGAAAAAGTATTTGCAGACGAGAAAAACATGTTATAAACGTGAAAGGACAATTCATACAACACACACACATTAAACATAACTCATACAACACGTGGTCGAACGTTAAAAGTTCTCTGAAGATGTTTTTATTTATTGGATAAATCCATAAAAACTACACGGTATGTAAAGATTTCCGTTAAAATTCAAAAGCCATCGGCAAACACAAAATTATTCTACCAATAATATTCTTCAAAATAAAAATTGCCAGCGTTGAACCATACAAATGTGATGTTATGTGTTCTATTTTTCCAATATTGCTGTAAATCAGTTATTTTAAAGACGCTTTCTTTAATAACATCAATACTGTTTTACTTTTAATTCTAACCTCCGTGTTCAAGTCGTAATTAATGATGTATACAAGCAACTGTCAATTCGAACACCGATCTATCAATAAACACATGCCCCTGGGCTACATCAAAAGAGCTCACAGAAGGCACGTGGTAATTTGATATACACATCTTGTACTGCAATTTACATTTGTTTTGTTTTTAACCGTGTCGCAAAAAAATGTGCATTGAAAATCAATTACGATACGAAATAGAAAGCTTTTTAGCGGATCATTCGGCTTGTTAGTGTGATCTAACCTCTCGAAAGAAAATCGTGGGAGAAGCTATTGAAAATTTTACAAAAAACGAAAATAAACATGTCATCCTTTTCGGAAAGCAATTTGGCGAAGAAATTAAACGAACTAAACGGGACGCAACAGAGTATTCAAACGCTTTCACTGTGGCTTATTCATCATAGAAAGCATTCCAAAACGATCGTACAAGTTTGGCTTCGGGAATTAAAAAAAGGTAAGTGAAAAACGCATGTAAACATGTGACCTACTTTTTGGGGTTTACCATATGGAGCATGCCACAGTGTTGGTTGGTCCGTTGTCTGGTGATAACTTTGTGGCATAATCCCTAAAGGGTCAGAGCTTTAAGGCCCCATAAAAACATTATTTTTGTTGGCTTGTACACAAATGCTTAATTGCTTTATTTTCCTGTTTTCTGTTTTATTCCCATATGTGGCTAAAGTTGAAAACAAAAAGTCCTTTTGTATATGAGTGTTGTTCTGGGAAAACAGGGCTTAATGCATGAGCTGAGCATGTCTGCACGGGCTTATGTTATAAGGGATGAGGAAATTTCGACTGAAATGGATTTTTATTTAGAAGGGACTTTATTTAAACGAAAAATTGTCATCCCTGATAAGCCTGTGTGTGGATTGCTCAGGCTAATGTTGGGCAACGCTTAACACACATTCATGAAACCCAGTGTTCCTAGAGCAAGGCTCTTATTGTGGTATATTTTCAGTGTCACCGCCTCGAAGACTGATTTATATCTACCTTGCCAACGATGTGATCCAGAACAGCAAGAAGAAGGGGCCAGAATTCACGAAGGATTTTGGGACAGTCCTTGGAGAGGCGTTTATCACAGGATACAAGTATGAGATGCTTCTTATCTGACCACATATTTTTTGGGAGGCCCTGAGACTGGGTCTGTTACCCATCTTATTGGAATCCGGGAAATGTCTCTTCATTAATTGAAATGTGGCCCCCTAACATTCATGTTAATCATCTTAATCGCGAATCAATTAATATTTAATAAATAGTGCTACAGACTTGATGTAAAATTAAAAAAATAATCGTTATGCCATATGATCAATAAATTTATAATAGCACAGCACTGAGCAGATTCCAATCTTGTTATGTTCTCAGGTAGTTATTCATGAACAGATCAGATCAATTTAAAGATTTTTGGAAATCCTACTCCATTCATTTATTGATATGATTAATTGATTTAAACTTTGGTTAAATTTTATCAGGGATTTACCAAGAGTAAAAAAGGGTGGGGGGATCTAAAAAGGGCATGGTGACCTGTTTTGTAAAAATTTGTCCAGTGTTTTTTTGCACCATTTTGGGAATGGGGCTGGGTCCCTTTTGATTGGGAAAAATTGTGGCATTTTTAAGAAAATAGGGAAATTAGTGTTGTTGTTGTTTTGATAACAAATGCTAAAAAAAAAGAGAATAAATGTGTGTTCAATATTAAATGTGCTAAGGTTAAATTTATAGAGCTGAGTGGAGGATGCCTGATGGACTGAATGATCTAAAAAAATATATTTTTTTTAGAAACCTTCAATTGGCAATTTTAAGGTCCCATTTGGGACCGTTTACCTGACCCAAACTTAAATGAAAAAACACACATGCTAAACACTCTATTGTCAGATGGTAAACTGCGGAATGTGTCTTACTATTTCTGTTTCCACTAAACTACTAATTCTGCAGGGCTTCCCCTGGATCAAACATTTCTTTAACCAAATTCGCCTTTCAAATTCTATGGCAATATTCCGCTACTTTGGCTATTTTTTGCTATTTTTAAGTTTTAATGAAGAAAAACTTTTAGCTAAATAGAATTTTCTTTAGCCAAATAGGTCAATTTATAGCCATTGGCTATTTTGGCGAATGGCAGAGTAAGCCTTGATTCCGCATATATCCAAATCTGTTTTTGTTTTTTTCATATAAATATTAATTTGATATGAATATCAAGTAATACTGTTTGTTACCCTATGACATTGTAATTAGCCAATAAAAACATATTATGTGTTTTTGTATTTACCAGAAGATTGAGGGATAAAACAGGGACAAAAATGATACACAGGCATATATTTTAAAAGGATGGGGCATAAAAATGCCCCCCCCCCCCCCCCCCACCCCCTGCTATTTTGCTTTCGCTAAACCCCTTATTTAAATGTTTGAACCAGAATGTTTAGGTGACTTTAAAAGGACCATTTTACAGATTTTGGCATGTATTGAAGTTTGTCATTAAATGCTTTTAATTTATAAATATAAACATCGGAGCTAAATAGCTCCATTAAAAAAAAAAACAAGAATAAAAAGGAAAATGAAAAAAAAGAAATCCTCAACTTGGCTTGAACCACTGACCCTTGGAGTAGAAGTCTATTACATAGACCACTTGACCATCCATGCTCATACAGATGGTAGTGTATTTTATACTGAATATAAGCAATCCTCGTAATGTCACAAAATGTAACGATTACAACAAAACTCTAAATTATTCTATCGTTTCCCGTTTGTAATGCTTTATAATTTTCAAGTTTTTAAATCGTCAAAGGATGCATATAATAGATATTTTAGAGCATGGTAAATGTTCAGTATTTCTGTTTCCTCGAAAATATTATAACAACAAGGAAAATTTGCAAGTCTGAAATAATTATTTCAATTTTGTCAATTTACTAAAACGTGAAAAGGTCCCTTTAAGCCTTGTTCTGTGGAAACTGGGCTTAATGCACTTGCATAAATGTGTTGTCCCAGTCTGCCCATCTCATCAGGGACGACCCTCTCAGCTTTTATGTATTTTCGTTTAAAGGAGGTCTCTTATTAATGAAAATCCAGTCGAGATGTAGACTGTTGTCCCAAATTAGCCTGTCTTGACTGCACAGGCTAAGCTGGAACATCACTTAACCCTTTCAGTGCGGGAACAGAATTTTGAAGGCCTGTGCAAACAGTTTGGATCCAGATGAGACGCCACAGAACGTGGCGTCTCATTTCTGTAGCGTCTCGTCTGGATCCAAACTGTTTGCTATTCTTTGAAAAAAATCAAAGAAAAAGCTAATTTTTGAAATTTAGCAGACAACATTTTAGCAGACGACAAATTTCCCAGCATGCAAAGGGTTAACACAATGAATGAAGCCTGCTTTTCCCAGAGTGAGGCTTAACTATTTGTTGCTCTATCAGGTCCCTGCTATATATGAGGAGTGCTCTGCGAAAAGGGGGTTTAATGCATGTACATTAAGTGCCGTCCCAGATTAGCCTGTGCAGTCCGCACATGCTAATCAGGGACGACACTTTCTGTTTTATGATATTTTTCCTTTCAAGAAAGTCCCTTCTTAGCAAAAATCTAGTTAAGACAGAAAGTGTCGTCCTTGATTAGCCTGTGTGGACTGCACAAACTTATCTGGGACGACACTTTACACACATGCACTAAGCCCTTTTTTCACAGAGCACGGTCTATTAATATTATTATTTAGCTGGTGATGTGTTTCTTCTACAGAGATGCTGGCGACAAGCAGAAACAGTCCCTGGATAGAATCCTCAACATTTGGGAAGAACGGGGCGTGTATACCAAGGACTTTATGAAGAATCTCAAAGACAATCTGGGTAACAAAATTGACGTAACATTTTGGCTTCCTTAACCTTTTCACCCTCAGATATGCTTTTTAACCAGGTTTTTAACCAGGTTTTCCGAAGGAAAAAACTGGTTATTAGATTGGCGAATGTGCGCGGGCTGGCGGGCTGGCAACCCTATGATACTGATCAGCAGCAAACAGCCTGATACTTGAACAGACTGCTGTTTTATCGCAGGCTGTCTTGGATTTATGCTGGTTGCAAGTAGCCATTTTCTCTTTGCTTCGGAGCAGGAAAGGGTTAATAACAAATTCTTGGTGTCATAAGATACTTTAGAGCCAATATTACTTAACCACGATATATTATATTTCAATAGACTATTGCTTACAAAGTATTAACTCTGATATTCTAAAAATCAAGCATTTCTGATTTCAAAAATCATTAAAAATATATATTTTTTGTAATGCCAACATATTTAAATAAGTCCAAAGCAGAATTGTATAGCGTATAAACTATTGCTTGTCTTTAAGCCAAATAATAGCACTCGTCTTGACTTATAATAAAACAAATTTTTAATATAATAAATTATGCTGAAATTTATTAAACGTAAGCAAATATTCAATGTCAATAAAGACCACTTTGTTTGTGAACCTTAGTTACAAGTACTTGACTTAGAAATTCCTTTGTTTTAGAAAATTATAAGAAAATGTCCATTCTCTGGTCTAGCTTGCCACCCTGCCAAAATTAAGCTCAATCCTATACCTTATGTAATCCTATATCTTCTAGTGTTCTGACATTTCAAGTCAGGGTTTAGGAATTAAATACCCATCTTTTATTTCCCACATTATTTGTTCATGAACACAACTTTTTGCTGTGTAAATTTAGTATTGTTGTAAGTGCTTTTAATGGCTTGATTTTCTCACAAAAAGTGTGCATTTTGAACTCGCCACAGAAGATGTGTAAAATTAGGGAAAAATCCTGAACCAATGTCTTACGTCAAAAAGTGTAAATTCATTTGCAAAAAACCCTGTCAAGAAAATGAAGTGAATAAGTTAGTCATATAGATTGTATGGTTGTTTTGAAATGCCATTATATGTGTCTCGCTCTGGGAAAGTATGGTTAACCCTTTGCATGCTGGGAAATTTGTCTTCTGCTAAAATGTAGTCTGCTGAATTTCTAAAATTAGCATTTTCTTCGATTGTTTTTCAAAGAATACTATCAGAATAGCAGTTTGGATCCAGATGAGACGCCACATTTTGTGGCGTCTCATCTGGATCCAAACTGTTTGCAAAGGCCTTCAAAATTCGGTCCCAGCACTCAAAGGGTTAAATACATGTGTGTAAAGTGGTGTCCCAGATGAGCCTGTGCAGGGACAAGACTTTCTACTTAGGCTAGATTTTTGTTTGGAATTGACTTCCTTGAAACAAAAAAATCCATAAAAGGGGAAATGTTGTCCCCTATTAGCCTATAAACTGCACAGTTGTTTTGAAATACCAGTATAAATCTGCAATTTGCTATAACAGCTAAAGATGGGACCACTGTTACATATGACGACGTCCTCACTCTGCATGTAGAACACACACACTTTTAATTTAGGATAAGGCATAAAATACCATGTCCTGCTGCCCCACATAAAGTTTTGCTGTGAAAAACAGATTTGTAATGAAGTAACTTCTTGCTATATAAATACATTTTTACTGCTTAAATCGCTTAGTTTTTTCAGAAAAAGGTTTGACTTGTTAACTGACCACCAATTTGCTATAACAGCTAAAGATGGCACCACCGTCTCAATTGAGGACGTCCTCGCTACAAAGGCTCCCATGAAGCCCACAAAGCGACCCTCACAGCCACTGCAGCCAGAACTGGTAACCAAGAAGCGAAGGTCGGCACGTGACGAGGCTGAACAAGTGTCACTGAAAGAGGAGATTGATGCCTTGAAGCCTGAAGACCTCGGACATTATGATGTAAGTAAAAGTTTGTATGGCTGACAATTGTTTGATTAAACAATTTGTTGTACCTGGGACATTATGATGAAGCTGTATGTTTAATTATCTGTCAAATGTTATCAGGTAAAAAAACTCCAGTCATTCACTCCTCCTGGACAAGCTGAATGTTCTGGCAGATTGTCCTATTGGATATAACATTTTTAAGTCAATTAACATTTCATGTGTAAATAAAGGTACGGCACCTTAAAATATCGTATTTATTTAACGTCAATTATATTCACAAAAGAAGATGCTGTTATGCTAAATCAAATTACACATGTTAATAAAAACAAATCATCCAACTTTATTGTTTGAGGGAAAGTAAAAATCACATTAAAAATTATGGACACTTGTCATGGAGATCAAGTGCCTTAAAATATCCTTTTTTGTGACGTTTGATTACCCCGCCTTAAAGACATACACACTCCGCAACAAAACGCAGGAATTACTATGAATCTCTGTTTTCATGTTGATGCAAAGTTATCCAACAAAGTTCTCCCACTATTTTAGGTTAAGTGCTGAGCATTTAAAGGAAATTACAAAAATAATATTGTTTAAGGTTATTTCTTTTTTGTAAGGTACATGTCAGTTTCTCCAATGATAAAGGTAAACATTGAGATTAAACATGTGTACATCCTATCCTATCCTATGATGAGTATCCTCTAAAATTTAAGTTGGTTACAAAAATTAAAAAACGGGGAGTGAACAGTTACATGAACATGGTAAAAGTCATGTCTGTCTTAATAAAAATGAGCGACATTGGGAAACTGGGGTTAATGCAAGTGCGTCCAAGATTAGCATGTGCAGTCAGCACAGGCTAATCTGAGACGACACTTCTGGCTTAGACTGGATTTTCTTTTAGAACAGACTTCCTTGAAATATGAAACATTTGATTTAAGCGAAATGTGCCATCCCTGATTTGTTTGTTTGGACTGCACATGCGTTAAGCCCCATTCTCCCAGATTGTTTTGACTGCACATGCGTTAAGCCCCATTTTCCCAGATTGTTTGGACTGCACATGCGTTTAGCCCCATTTTACCAGATTGTTTGGACTGCACATGCGTTAAGCCCCATTTTCCCAAATTGTTTGTACTGCAGATGCGTAAAGCCCCATTTTCCCAGATTGTTTGGACTGCACATGCGTAAAGCCACATTTTCCCAGAGGAAGGCTCAAATACTTCTCTACCAATCTCTCTTAACTACTTTTCTCTTGCTTGTGTTTGTTAGCCAGACAAACATGAACATTTCTTTCAGGCAGAGGCACTCATCAAGCGACTGACCGCCCTCGAAAGTTCAGCATCCTGCGACGCTGAAATACGGGAAAAGATCGCGAAGCTGCCACCTGAGGTGTCAGACATTTCACAGCTTGCAAAACTTCATGGTTAGTATTTGAAAAATAGCATTTTGGGAATGGGGCCGGGTCCCTTCTGATTGGTCAAGATCTTGTCATCTTCAAAGCCTTTTTGTGGAACCAAATTTTGAAAACCACGAAATTGAGAAAAATACAATTTAGAACTCTCAGACTGAAATAACTCTTTAAAGAAGCAAAAATTTCAATATTGGAATCGGAATGTGAACACCTTATTAACAAGTCATCCCACTTATTGCAACAGAGATATATTAGGACTGTTGTAATGCTTCCATGATGTCATTAAAAAAATAATGATGATTAATCCAACAGCCCCTGCCTATGAAATGTTGAAAGTTTCATAGCCCCATTGGCTATAAAGATGAATAAGTTAGATTAACAGGCTGTGGAATTACTTTCAAAACATTTGGCTCAACCCATGGTTTGCTGCACAATGACCTATACCGGAACTTATTTTCTTAGCTTGGCTGTTTTTCTGAGAAAACACGAGGTATTGTCATAGCCAGCTCGTTGTCCGGCGTCCACCGTCCATGTTACGCTAAAACCTTAACATTGGCTCTAAAATCAAAGTGCTTCCATCTGCAACTTTAAAACTTCATATCTAGCTGCACCTTGATGAGGTCCACACGCCACACCCATTTTTGGGTCGCTAGGTCACAGGTCACTGTGACCTCTAATATAAAGCTTTAACATAGGCATTAAAATCAAAGTGCTTCCACCTACAACTTTGAAACTTCATATGTAAATGCACCTTGATTAGTTCTACATGCCACACCCATTTTTGGGTCACTAGGTCAAAGGTCAAGGTCACTGTGACATCTAATATAAAACTGAAACATAGGCTCTAAAATCAAAGTGCTTCCACCTTCAACTTTGAAACTTCATATGTAGATGGTCAAAGGTCAAGGTCACTGTGACCTCTAATATGAAACTTTAACATAATAAAAAAAAATACAAGTAAAAATTAAACAAAATCTACAGATGCATAGTCTCTCAGATGAGTTCTTCTCGCCACTTACCTTTCTTCCTTTTCTTCTGACAAGCTTTCATTTATTCAAAACTGCACCCACAGCCGAGCGTTGGCACCCGCTATGCAGTGCTCTTGCTTCTTTTCCTATAAAAAAAAGTTACTTGTAGAATCCACAAAGCTCTATTCCTTTCAGATAAGGACTCTGCCCGCAAATTATCCAACACAGTGGACAGCGCCTGCTCGTTACTCACGGACTACAACAAACGCCTTCACAGTGAGATGGAGGAACGGAAGAACCTGGCCAAGATGCTGCGGGCCTTCATCATCTCACAGACCGAACAACTGAACCATGCAGAGAAGAGGCTCCAGGTATTGGGCAAATATGGCGATGTGATTGAGCTGCGTTCTGGGAAAACAGGGTTTAATGCATGCAGTAAATTGTATACTTTTTTTGTCCCCTACTGGTGAAACCGGAGGGGACTTATGGTTTGTGCTCTGTGTGTCTGTCAGTCTGACAGTCCGTCACACTTTTCTGGATCCTGCGATAAATTTAAAAGGTCTTCATATTTTTTCATTAAACTTGAAACGTGGATAGATGGCAATATGGAGAGTATGCACGTCATTTCATTTCGTTCCTACGTCGAGAATTCTGGTTGCTATGGCAACAACAAAAAATAAAATATTACTGACAATGGTGGAGTTTCACCGGTAGGGGACAATATTGCTAGCAATTTCTTGTTAATGTATAGAATTGTTTGTTTAAAGGAAGTCTCTTTTAAACTTAAATCCAAATCCAGTCTAGGCAGACTGTGTCTTTTCTGAAGGTAATCTGGGACAACTTTTTACACACATGCTTTCAGCCCAGTTTTCCCAGAAGTCCCATATTCAGAACTTCTCAAACAAACAAACAAACACACATTTAATTATTATTTAGCTATCTGTAACCACATTAAGCATTTAATATACCTAGTTGTAACCTCATTTAATCTGTTGGATTCTCAGGAGTACAAAAACAAGCTGGCCAAGGTGAACATAGTCCGTCATGAGCTCAAGTCTCATATACAGAACCTGCCGGACATCGGTCGCCTGCCAGACATCTCTGGTGGTCTCGCCCCTCTACCCAAGGTGAACGATCTCTTCAAGTGAGGCCAAGGTAAAAATATGTTACGTTTTTCACGTTTTCAAATGATAATACAACTTTAAGTGACAGTGGTTTTTTTTCGTTCCAAATCGGGGCTGGTATCCGCCTTCATTCTCAACACTTTTATTCTATTTCGTAGCTCACCTGAGCACAACGTGCTCATTGTGAGCTTTTGTGATCGCCTTTTGTCCGTCATGCGTTGTGCCTTGTCAACATTTGCCTTGTTAACTCTCTAGAGGCCACATTAATTGTCCAATGAAATTTGGTCTCAATGATATCTTGAATGAGTTCCAAAATGGTTACGTTTGCTTGAAAAACATGGCTGCCAAGGGGTGGGGCATTTTTCCTTATATGGCTGTATATGGCTATAGCAAAATCTTGTTAACACTCTAGAGGCCACCTTTATAGTCTGATCTTCATGAAACTTGGTCAGAAGATTCATCCCAATAATATCTTGGAAGAGTTCAAAAATGATGCTGGTTGGTTGAAAAACATGGCCACCACGGGGGTGGGGCATTTTTCCTTATATATGGCTATAGTAAAACCTTGTTTACACTCTAGAGGTCACATTTATTTTCCGCTCATCATGAAACTTGGTCAGAAGATTTGTCCCAATGATATCTTGGATGAGTTCGAAAATGGTTTTGGTTTCTTTAAAAACATGGCCACAAGGGGCGGGGCATTTTTCCTTATATGGCTATATATGGCTTTAGTAAAACCTTGTTAACACTGTAGAGGCCACATTTATTGTCCAATCTTCATGAAGTTTAGTCAGAAGATTGGTCTCAATTATATTTAGGATGAGTTCGAAAAAAGTTATGTTTGCTTGAAAAACATGGCTTCCAAGAGGCGGGGCATTTTTCCTTATATGGCTATAGTAAAATCTTGTTAACACTCTAGAGGCCACATTTACTGTCCAATCTTCATGAAACTTGGCCAAAAGATTCATCCCGATAATATCTTGGAAGAGTTAAAAAATGATGCCGGTTGGTTGAAAAACATGGCTGCCAGGGGGCGGGGCATTTTTCCTTATATGGCTATAGTAAAACCTTGTTAACACTCTAGAGGCCACATTTATTTTCTGATCTTCATGAAACTTGGTCAGAAGATTTGTCCCAATAATATATTGTTATCTCAGGTGAGTGACTTTGGCCCTTTCAGGCCCTCTTGTTTAAGCATTTGTTAGCAAAAAAGAACAGCATTAATTTCCCAATTTTGGTCAAAACGCCATGATTTTTCCCTATCCAAATTGGCCTGGTTCCATTCCTAAAGTGGTGCAAAAACCACTGAGTGAGCCCAAGGAACAATGTCTTGGTTTGCACAGTTTTCAGATGATATTAAAACTTCAAGTGAGGCCAAGCTAAACATGGTTTGGTTTCTGACAGATATAAATTGATATTAAAACTTTAAGTTTCTATACCAATAAACAATCTATAATTAAGTGAGGCCAAGCTAAACATAGTTTGGTTTCCGACAGATATGAATTGATATTAAAACTTCCAACTTTAAGTTTCTATACCAATAAACAATCTATAATTAAGTGAGGCCAAGCCAAACATAGTTTGGTTTCCGACAGATATGAATTGATATTAAAACTTTAAGTTTCTATACCAATAAACAATCTATAATTAAGTGAGGCCAAGGAATAAAAGTATTTGATTTTCACCAGTTTTAAAAATGATTATTGAATTGTGCTCTAGTAAGAGAGGGTTTAATGCTTGAGAACAACATGTTGTCCTAGTTTAGCCTGGGCAGGTACAACATTTTCCGCTTTTATTGCATTGTTAGCTTGAAGAAAGTTTTTTCATAGTAAAAATCAAGAGTAGGCGGAACTTGTTGTCCCTGATTAGCCTGTGCACACATCCACTAAACACAAAGGAAGTTTTTTCATAGTAAAAATCAAGAGTAGGCGGAACTTGTTGTCCCTGATTAGCCTGTGCACACATCCACTAAACACAAAGGAAGTTTTTTCATAGTAAAAATCAAGAGTAGGCGGAACTTGTTGTCCCTGATTAGCCTGTGCACACATTCACTAAACACATTTTACATAGAAACCAATTTACTTTGGGCTATTTTATATGTTGACGTGATAATTATATTCTTTAGCATCCGTGTTACACTGTACTAACTAGACATATGAGGTTTGAAATATTGCACACATTCTTAAGAATGATGCTTCTTTATGTGCTGTTATTTTTATACTTGCATATCATAGATTTTATTGGTGTTGCTACTTTAGCAAACGGTTACATTTTACTTCAGGATAGGTGAAAAAAACAGTTTTGACAATTTGACAAGTACCGGTAGTAACTACATGTAACACTTGTACATTGTTACAGCTTTAATTTAGTTTATATACATTTGGAAAGACACAACACTTAACTATTAGAATAGCCAATGTCCATTATCACTGAAAGTAATGCCAAGAAAAAAACAACACTTTTTTTTCAGTTTTTAAATTTTAATCAGAACACTACCAAAATTCAATAATACCTTCAACTGAGGTAAAGTTGAATAACATGTTGATTTCGGTATCTTTGCAAAACGAAAAATGCTTGGATTTTATATGCTGACAGTTTTAATTTATTATATTTAGTATTACATATATAGACAGAAAAATACACAGGATGTTGTCCTTAACTGCCTAATATATCCGTGGAATTCCCAATTCAAGACAAAGTCATCATTATATGTTTAAATATGTGTATTTAATTCATGTTTTATTATATAATCTATAGAACAATATACAATTTCAGGTTTTTATCATTCTTGGCCGGACAGGACGCATTCCAAGGCATGGGACCCTGTACAAAACACCAAAGACACTGAATAAATGAGCCATGCTCTGCGAAAATGGGTCTTAATGCATGTGCATAAAGTGTCTCCCAAGGTTTGCTTTTGCAGTTTGCACAGGTTTATCCGGTACAACATTTTCGGCTTATATGGAATTTTTCTTATTAAAAGAACTATCTGGACAGGCTCAGCTTGGATCACCCTTTATGTACGTGCATTAAGACCCATTTTCGCAGAGTGAGGTTCAAATGGACAAAGCTAGTCACGGCTTCACCTGAACCATACGTGGAGTTACTTTCTGTTTATCAACTATGCAAGCGTGCTTTGCAGATACAATTACATGTCTTTTAGGATCTACTTTAATTTGTTTTTATACTTTATGTTATTTGCCTTTTTTTATTTATTTTCTTTTTGTTCATTCTTTGGTTTTTGTTCATTTACAAAGTTCAAATTGAATTTAATTGAAATACAATGCTATTATGAATCCAGCACCCTTTAGCAAGTCTGAGATCATTTAATTACTATAACTATTTTGAAAAAGGCATTAACATGTTGGTTATTAAATGAGGTTTGTTTGCATCAGTAAACTAAAAGTGTGCACTCTTTAACCCTTTACCACTTAGATTTGTATTTGGACGCATTTGTAGTCACTTAGAAAGTGGAATTCAATTGAAGACCTTTCTTGCTATATTCAAGTGTTTAAGGCTTCATTTTCAACCCTTAGCTACTGATGAGCAGCAAACAGCATAAAACCTGAATAGACTGCAAGTTACTCGCAGGCTGTTCTGGTTTTATGCTTTTTGCACATAGCCATTCTCACTTTGCTTCTGAGTTGGAAAGGGTTAAATCCATTTTCTGGTCATTAAAATAAGCCTGAATGACAGCTAGCATTATGTACAAAAAGGCATTGACTTGTTTATTATTTTATGTTGTTAATTAAATCACAGATATTTATTTTTCCCTGAGATTGTGCTAAGTGCAGTTCATTTGCATGGATTGGACAAACAAGTTAAATACACATATGAATGAGTTCATTAAATAAGGGCCTTATGTATGGTGTATGTATACATATTTAGTTAAATTGAGTGAAATGTGTATTTTAATTGTAATCATATCATTGTGGCAATATTTTGAGTTATAGTAACATAAGTTTTTTTAAATTTTAAAGACGGACTTTGAACATTGTCATTAAATAATTAACATTTAAAAAAACAAATGCTTGGTTCACTTCCTTATTGATGTTGTATTCTAGATGCATCTTATGTGATATCTTGTCATTAAAATCATCTTTGTCGGAGATTTCGCAAGATTTGTTGGTGGGGCCTCTTCCATTATTTTGCCCACACTTGTAAAATATATCGCACCTGTTTTGTTCTTTTTTAATTTGTCAATTTTCTTGTTAATACGTAGACAACTACCGGTAACATGATTATACCCCCACAAACGAAGTTTAGGGGGGTATATAGGAGTGAGCTTGTCTGTCTGTCGGTCGGTCCCTATTAAGTGTCTGCTCTCTATTTCAAGTAGTTTTCATCCGATCTTCACCAAACTTGTTCAGAAGTTGTATCTAGATGATGTCTAGGCCAAGTTCGAACATGGGCCTTGCCGGGTCAAAAACTAGGTCACGGGGTCGCTTAGTGCGTTTTAAACATTTAGCATGTTGTCCGCTCTCTAATTCAAGTAGTTTGTTATCAGATCTTCACCAAACTTAGTCAGAAGTTGTATCTACATGATGTCTAGGCCAAGTTCGAACATGGGCCTTGCGGGGTCAAAAACTAGGTCACTGGGTCACTTGGTGCGTTTTAAACATTCAGCATGTTGTCCGCTCTCTAATTCAAGTAGTTTTCATCCGATCTTTACCAAACTTGGTCAGAAGTTGTATCTAGATGCTCTTAAGGCCATGTTCAAACATGGGCCTTGCCGGGTCGAAAACTAGGTCACGGGGTCACTTAGTGCGTTTTTTAACATTCAGCATGGTGTCCTCTCTCTTATTCAAGTAGTTTTCATCCGATCTTCACCAAACTTGGTCAGAAGTTTTATCTAGATGATCTGAAGGCCAAGTTCGAACATGGGCCATGCCAGATCAAAAACTAGGTCACAGGGTCACTTAGTACGTTTAACACATTGAGCATGGTGTCCGCTCTCTATTTCAAGTAGTTTAAATCCGATCTTCACCACACTTGGTCAGAAGTTGTAACTAGATGATGTGTAAGTCAAGTTTGAACATGGGCCATGCGGGGTCAAAAACTAGGTCACGGGGTCACTTAGTTTGTTTTAAACCTCACCGTGTTGTCCGCTCTCTAATTCAAGTAGTTTTTATCCAATCTTCACCAAAATTGGTCAGAAGTTGTATCTTGATAATGTCTAGGGCAAGTTTGAATAAGGGTTATGCCGGGTCAAAACAAGGTCACGGGGTCACTTAGTGCGTTTTAAACATCACAATGTTCACCGCTCTCGAATTCAAGTAGTTTTCATCCAATCTTCACCAAACTTGGTCAGAAGTTGTATCTAGATGATTTCTAGGTCAAGTTTGAATATGGGTCATGCCAGGTCAAAAACTAGGTCACAAGGTATCTTAGTGCGTTTTAGACCTCACCATGTTGTCTGCTCTCTAATTCAATTAGTTTTCATCCAGTCCTCACCAAACTTGGTCACAAATTTTATCTAAATGATCTCAAGGACAAGTTTGAACATGGGCCATGCCGGGCCTAAAACTAGGTCAAGGGGTCACTTAGTGCGTTTTTTAACATTCAGCATAGTGTCCGCTCTCTAATTCAAGTAGTTTACATCCGATCTTCTCCAAACTTGGTCAGAAGTTTTATGGAGATGATCTAAATGCCAAGTTAGAACATGGGCCTTTGTGGGTCAAAAACTAGGTCAAGGGGTCACTAAGTGCGTTTTAAAAATTGAGCATGGTGTCCGCTGTTTTTTGTGAAGACGACATGCAAAATATTATGTGTAAATGCGGCATTTGGGGGTATTCATCACGTCTGTGACAAAGCTCTAGTTTTATTAGTTATTTACCATTTTGTTGAGTAACATACAGTTTTTTTATTCTTATCGGTTATCTGAACTCAAATCAATTTATTTGTAATAAGGAACATTTTTAATTTATTTGCTGAATGGATTATGGAATAAAAGTACTTGAGTGGAGACAGCACAATTGCATCACTAAAATTATGTGTAGAATAATTATTAAGACATTATTTCTAAATGACATCTTGCTGATAAAAATGCAAATAATTCCTTTAAATCTAACAATCTGGTGATTATTAATGGAAGCGTTTCCTTATATGTTAACGTGTGTATTGGCTCTTCACTGAATCTATTAAGTACACTGTTTTTTTTTAACCAAAGGTATGGTAAAATATACACTATAACCACCGAGAACTGTTAAAAAATATACATTTTTAATATATTTTTCTTTCAAACGGAATATTTTTAATTGAAATAACCCTGATTTTCCTCATGCCATTCCAGCAGGAGTAGAAGTATTTTCGTTGTACAGGGGCCGTTAAATTTCTTATATATAATAACCATTAGACTCAATAGTTTTTGCTGTGGGCATTGTTCGATGGTTTTTATTCACACACGATTGTTTTAACGTTTTGTGTTGTATTCATTATTGCAAGAGATGTGCACTCAACAATTATGTCTCATTAAATGGTGTATTGAAATCCTTGCAATATTTAGTATAATATTCTTATCAATATGCTGTGTTAAAGTAACATTATTATACTTAAATATTATCAAATAAGAAACATAAGTTGTACATTCAATGATTGTGAATTTGCAAGAGTACCCGTTGCTCAGTGCATATATTATACTCCCTGTTGTTAAAGCAGCGTGGTCTGGAGAGGCATTCAATACTTCATATATCTCATGTTCATCATTTTCTTTTAAGACATTCCAAGGTTTCATTATTCTTTTGTCTTTGACATATTAATAATATTTTATGAGTGCTTTAGTACACAGTGTGTTTTTCTAACTGGTGCATGGTTTTTTTGTTTTAATGGAATCTTTCTTTTCCTTTATAGCATGAAACATTGTATGGTGGTATTACATCCTTCTGAAATAGATGTTTTTCGTTTAATAGAGCATTATTTTAAGTGTAACAGCTAATTTAATGCTTTCTTGATTTAGTATAAATTATTAAATTTTAGAAGACATAAAATGTATAACTTGTGTTATGTATTTAAGAAAATGGCTTTCAGTGGATCTAAAATACTGTAAAATCACTTATTCGTTGGCACGAAATTCTGTGTTTTTTCAGAAATGACCTTTTCGTGGACACGTCAATGGATTTTTGGTGAAAAAATGATTTTGGTTTAGGTCCAAGTCCAATGTGTTTGTGTAAAATTCATGTATAGGTTACTGTACACCAAGAAATGAACGAAAATTCATGTCAAAGGAATGATATTGATTCTACAGTATGTGAAGGCTGTTGATAGAGAAATATCATGACCATACATGTTATATACCAACTTGACTCGTAGGTGAGGTGGATGGCATTAGTTCTTTTTTAAATTGAACAGAATCCGCGTACCAAGATTGCATCTTTTTTATTTCTTAGATTTTGCTAAGGCCCTTGTGTTTTCTTCAGTTCTTATCTGCAGTTGTGAGTTTGGAATAATGTTGTTCACATAAACTGTACATAAAGTAATCATTCAGTTTGATTGTTGATTCTGCTGTTATTGAGATTGCAAATGCAAATATATAAAATGGCACCGTTTTGTGGCTTTTTATTAATCAACAGTGTTACCTCCTTACCATTTGATTTGAACCTTGCTTTGTGAAAAGGGGGTTTAATGCATGTGTGTTAAGTGTTGTCCCAGATTAGCCTGTGCAGACACTTTCCGCTTTTATTATATTTTTCGCTTTAAAAAATTCTCTTGGATGAAATTCAGTTGAGGCGGAAAGTGTTGTCCCTTACTAGCCTATGCGGACTGCACAAGCTAATCTGGGACGACACTTTACGCACTGCATTTAACAGAGCACGGCTCATTTGTATTTTTTAAATGTTGCAATCCCAAACATAAATGATGTCTTCAATCGTATATCATCTGATATCGGTGTCAGATTACACGTCATTGATCTAGTGACGTCATTGATCTAGTTAAGCGTTGCTGAAAAATTTTCTGGGAAAACTAACCTTAATGCATGTCCGTAAAGTGTCGTACCATATTAGCCTGTGAAGTTGGCAGAGGCTAATCAGGGACGACCCTTGGCTAGATTGAACTTTACCGGTACGCAGTTGTTTACCACCATCGACAAAGCGGGGATTTTGGGTCGGTAGCCCCCGATACTAAAGAAATATATAGGATAAAAGGATTATAATGTGTTGCGTTAATTGTTATGTGTTAAGGGTAAGGGTTAGGGTACGCTGTTTGATGTGAAGTGTTGCGTACCGGTAAAGTTCAATCGTCCCCGACACTTTCCGCCTAGAATGGATTTTATTACATAATAGCGTCCTTTCAAAGAAAAATGCCATAAAAGCGAAGTGTCCCAGACAAGCCTTTGCGGACTGCACACGCTAATCAGTGACGACACTTTACATGCATGCATTGAGCTCAGTGTTTATAGAATGCGGCTTTATGCTGCTAAGTTTTTAGGGATGTATGAACAGATCCATGTTGAGATCAGAGGTCAAGGTCTCAGTCGCTTTCGATATGTAAAAAGCACTGTCGAGATCGCATATTGGGCAGTAAATCGGGGTAACTCTGTCCGCTAAGACCAGGAGACCTTGCGATACTTTATAGCGGACATGATAGCCCCTGACAAGACTGCGCGAATGTGCAGGCTGATCTGGAGCTGCGCTGTCCGTCTATCGCATGCGACACCTTTTCGCGCGACTCGGATCATATTCAATATTTAGTATTGGTAACTAAAGAACGGTTAAAAGTGAATCTCGAACAAAGCACACACATCATTCATTAACCTACGTCCCAAATTGGTCTGTAGACTTGAATGCGGGTAATTTTCTGACACGAGTTTCTGGCAATCCATGCAGTAGATCACTGGTGTGAGACTTAAAACATATTGACAGGTAATTTCCCGGAAGTAATTCAGTATGGAAAAAACGCTTTGGGGAAAAAACACAAATATAGAAAACTTTCAATTGAATCTTTAGGAAAGGGTACCATTTCTTTGTACCATAGAGGCATAATAAACTCCAGAATAATGAGCATCGTTGTGGGAAAACAGGGCACAATGCATGAGTGTAAAGAGACATCATTTAACGAAAACTACCATTAAAGCGGAAAGTTTTTTTTCTAATTAGCCAGTGCGGGCTGAACAGACTAACATAGGACGCCACTGTACACACATGCATTAACAGGCTGACATAGGACGCCACTGTACACACAGGCTAACATAGGACGCCACTGTACACACATGCATTAACAGGCTAACATAGGACGCCACTGTACACACATGCATTAACAGGCTAACATAGGACGCAACTGTACACACATGCATTAACAGGCTAACATAGGACGCAACTGTACACACATGCATTAACAGGCTAACATAGGACGCAACTGTACACACATGCATTTACAGGCTAACATAGGACGCCACTGTACACACATGCATTAACAGGCTAACATAGGACGCAACTGTACACACATGCATTAACAGGCTAACATAGGACGCCACTGTACACACATGCATTAACAGGCTAACATAGGACGCCACTGTACACACATGCATTAACAGGCTAACATAGGATGCCACTGTACACACATGCATTAAGCCCCGTTTTCCCAGAGAGAGGCTCGTTTATCAGGAGCGAAATTCTCTTTACTATCCTCTAGTCTGTTTTTCAAGGCAAGTGACCATTTGAAAATATAATATTTGACAATACATAAAACAAACAATTAAATTTGCATATGATTAATGTTCAAAATGAGTATTAGTTCTAATGATGTGCTATGTGTGGATTGTACAATACATGTTTATGGACATCTAACTGTATGTTGTGCTTTTTAACACTCACGATTCATCATTTGATATAAGTTATCATTTCTGGTATACGTTCATAACGTAATCACCAATCGATAGCGAACAAGTTCGTTCCAGTGTTGTTTTTTCGCTGCAGCGAATGTTATTAGCAATATCTTCGATTTCCCAACGATATCGGATTGTTTCCCCGATTTATCGGCCTTTCGCATCGCTTTTATCTCCCCTTAATCGCGGGACACGCGTATCTCCCCGGCATATCGCCCGTCAAGCCCGTTTTGTACATTACTGGATTTTGAAGCCATGGAAACGAGATTATCGCGATATGGACGAAACTCTTTTTTATCAGACAGCGTAGTTACAGTTACAGAGACGATGCATGTTTTAAGTGGGAAATGTCATTCGAGTTTGATTTGCATTGGTGAAAACGATACATTTCTTTTAAAAAGTTAACATTTGTTGTCTGTCAGGTCAAGATTGAATATTATAGCCTCGTACTGAGAACATTGGGTTAAATGCATGCGCATAAAATTTCGTTCCAGATTAGCATGTTTAGTCCGCACAGGCTAATCGGGCACGACGCCTAGACTGGATTTTCATTAAGACAAACGACAATTCCACACAAGCGGATAGTATCGTCCCTCTTAAGCCTGTGCGTACTAGAAAATTAAATTTATTCGAACAGTCTAAAATAATTGGAATAACAAGAACAAAATGCAACCGTACTGGTTTTCACAGCTCATGGTGTAAATGATTTTTTTGAAAGTTGCTCCATAAGAGTCCACGGGTGTATTGATTTGCATTCTCTTAACCCTAATTGTCAGCAAAGATGTTTTACATAACGGCATACATTTATGTCTTTTATTTAAAAAATACTCCGTATTCAGATTTTAAGTTTATGTTACGTACATATGTGCTATGACAAACGATACACGGCCAGCTGTAAACGAAACGAGATATCTTTGAACTATTTTCCTATACACCAAGGATCTATAGTGTCATGTCAAAACTAGAGCCGGAGACCTATAGTGTCATATCAGGACTAGAACCAGCGACCTATAGTGTCATGTACGGACTAGACCCGGCGACCTATAGTGTCATGTCAAGTCTAGAACCGGCGACCTATAGTGCCATGTCAGGACTAGAACATGCGACCTAAAGTATCATCTCAGGACTAGAACCGACGACATATAATGTCATGTCAGGACTAGAACCGACGACCTATAGTGTCATGTCAGGACTAGAGCCGGAGACCTATAGTGTCATATCAGGACTAGAACCAACGACCTATAGTGTCATGTCAGGACTAGAACCGACGACCTATAGTGTCATGTCAGGACAAGAACCAACGACCTATTGTGTCATGTCAGGACTAGAACCGACGACCTATAGTGTCATGTCAGGACAAGAACCGACGACCTATAGTGCCATGTCAGGACTAGAACATGCGACCTAAAGTATCATCTCAGGACTAGAACCGACGACATATAATGTCATGTCAGGACTAGAACCGACGACCTATAGTGTCATGTCAGGACTAGAACCGGCGACCTTAAGTGTCATGTCAGGAATAGGACCGGCGACCTTTAGTGTCATGTCAGGACTACAACAGGCGACCTTTAAATGTCATGTCAGGACTAGAACCGGCGACATAAATTGTCATGTCAGTACTAGAACCGGCGACCTATAGTGTCATGTCAGGAATAGAACCGACGACCTATAGTTTCATATTATGACCAGATTCAGCGACATTTTATTGTCATTTCAGGACAAGAACCGGCGATATTAAGTGTCATGTAAGGATATGACCGGTGACCTTTAGTGTCATGTCAGAACTTGAACCGGCGACCTTTAGTGTCATGTCAGAACTACATCAGGCGACCTTTAAGTGTCATGTCAGGACTAGAACCGGCGACTTACATTGCCATGTCAGGAATAGAACCGGTGACCTATAGTGTCATGTCAGGACTAGAACCGACGGCCTTTAGTGCCATTTCAGGACTAGAACCGGTCACTTATAGTGTAATGTCAGGACCAAAACCGGTGACCTTTAGTGTCATGTCCTGACTAGCTAGAACCGGCAACCTTTAGTTTCATGTCAGGAATTGGACCGGCGACCTATAGTGACATTTCATGACTAGGGCCGGCGTTCTGTAGTGTCATGTCAGGACTAGAACCGGCGACCTTAAGTGTCATGTCAGATCTAGAACCGACGACCTTAAGTTTCATGTCAGTAATAGGTCCGGCGATCTTTAGTGCCATGTCAGAATTAGGACCGGCGACATTTAGTGTCATGTCGGGCCCAGAAACGGCGACCTATCAATGGCATGTCAGGACTAGCACCGACGACCTTAAGTGTCATGTTAGGACCAGAATCGACGACGTATAGTGTCATGTCGGGACCAGAATCGGCGACCTTTAGTGTCATGTCGGGACCACAATCGGCGACCTTTAGTGTCATGTCGGGACTAGAATCGGCGACTTTAGTGTCATGTCAGGACTACAACCGGCGATCTTTAGTGCAATATCTGGACTAGAACCGGCGACCTTTAAGTGTCATGTCAGGACTAGAACCGGCGACATACAGTGTCATGTCAGGACTACAATCGGCGACCTTTTAGTATCATGTCAGGAATAGAACCGGCGACCTATAGTGTTATTTCAGGACTAGGACCGGCGATCTTTAGTGTCATGTCATGACTAGAACCGGCGACCTTTAGTGTCATGTCAGGAATAGGACCGGCGACCTTTAGTGTCATGTCACGACTAGAACCGACGACCTATAGTTTTATGTCAGGAATAGAACCGACGACCTATAGTGTCATTTCATGACCAGAATCGGCGACGACATTGTATTGGCATGTCAGGACTAGAACCGTAGACCTTTAGTGTCATGTAAGGAATAGGACCGGCGACCTTTAAGTGTCATGTCAGGACTAGAACCGGCGACCTATATGGTCTTAACAGAAATAGGACCGGCGACCTATAGTGTCATGTTAGGACTACAACTGACGACATATAGTATCATATCGGACCAGAACCGGCAATCTTTAAGTGCCATGTCGGGACCAGAATAGGCGACCTAAGTTCAGTGTCAGGAATAGAATCGGTGATCCATAGTGTCATGTCGGGACAAGAACCGGCGACCGACTAGAATCGGCGACCTATAGTTTCATGTCGGGACCAGAACAGGTGCCCTATAGTGTCATGTCGAGACTAGGACCAGCGACATATAGTGTCATGTCGGGACAAGAACCGGCGACCTTAAGTGTCATGTCAGGACTAGAACCGGTTACATATCGTGTCATGTCGGACATTGATCAAAACTTGGACCGACGACCTCAAGTGTCACATGGGGACACGGACCGGCAATAAACAGTGCCATGTCGCGACTCGGAGCGGTAACCTATTGCAGCATGTCTACTGGCGTGAGCGTAGTCCTGAGTAGGAGTAGTGTTTTTTAACATTATTCTCTCGATTTTATTCAACATAGAAAATAACATTATATGCAATAATAACTTGAACAGATCTTCTTCAAGTTTTGTGAGAGTCCATAAACTAAAAAAACTACTAAGTCTTACAAACACCAATCCAGCGAATCTAACAGAAGTAAAATGAGTCGAACGCAATCGTGATACCCCGTCACTTTTATCTTCGTAAGTTATTATTCTAATCTCTACTCTAATGCCATAAAACAATAATAATCAATAACGTACTTTGCCTTATCTGGATCGTCGGATAAAACTGATTGGCTGAAATCGATGGAGTATAGGACCCAGAAACGCGCGCGATCTCGTCTCATGCAATAGTTATATATTCATAGTTCTAGAGTGAAAGTTGATACTTATTTCCTACGCGTTTATGTGCGTTATTAATCTTTTGCTGCAATCTCTAAATCTGTCCGGTGACGTATCGAGTCTGTGATTAATTTGAAATTCTTTCGAAGTGATCGGGTCTGATGATAGCAATTGTGGAACAATAGCTTTTGTTTTCTCGGAAGACTTATAGAAAAAAAAATCAGAACATTTCTTCTGGAAAAGACACATAAGGACTCAAATATCGCACTTAAAGAAGAATGTATCTGATTTCTTATACAATTGTATATGAAATTATATTTACCCACTAACAAAACCGTTGTGTGTCAAACACAAATGTACAGAAAACAAAATAATATTTAAAAATTGTTTACTGATTACTAGTTTATATGTTCTATATATTTCAAACGTATGCTTAACATTATAGTATTTGCAAAAGTAAAAAAGTGCAGTGTCTCTTAAGTTATAAAAACAAGTTGAACAGAATAAAAAGAAGTGTTAAATAAAGTAAAGATGGACCAGAAGGGAGGCAAGACGCCTGATTAAATAATAATAATAAAGCGATTCTTTTTTGCGCCGCAAACACAATACTTAAAGTGGAGAATAATGTTAAAGAATTATAATGAAGTCGATATTTTTCAAGCCATTTACTATGATGAACATTTTGATTTTCAATAAGGCTTCAGAAAATAAAAGTATTCCTTGGGTGACTTCCCTTGCTTTAAGAATTCAATTTACCAATAATTTACTTCCCTTGACCCTCGTTGTACTCTTAATTCATATATCGATTGGAAATTATATGAAATGGTACCACAACAATTTAATGGACTTTGAACATTGTCTGATGGGTTGGGTTGTTGCACTGACTAATCAAGGACGAAACCTGTCGCTAACACCGGATTTTCGTTTAGACTAGACTTGTTTTAACGCAAAATACCGTAACAGCGGAAAGTGTCGTCCCTGATGAGCATGTGTGCGCTGCATAGGCAAATCTGGGGTGGTATTCCAGAAACATCCTTAGTCATTTCTTAAATAATTTCACTTAAGTTCAAAATTACAATGTTTTGTATTTCTTTACTAAATAAGGAAACACGTGTTCTTTTTTGGTATTCCTAAAATAACATTGGCATAATGATGTTATTTGAATGTATACCTTGATGCCAATATATTGCAATATGAAATGAAACACTTAAGAAAATTTCCCAATTTAATGATAAGAATAAAATTTAACTTAAGATGCTTCTGGAATACGACCCCAACGATGTTTTTATTGAGACGTTCTTGAGCCCGTTCCCTGGGAAGAAACAGTACTCTGTGGAAAGAACATGAGAACGCGGTCATAGTGGGGATCGAGCCCGGGTCCTTCCTGCTACAAGGAATCATATCGAACACTCGTATGCGCTTTAGATTTTTATCAAATGCATCGGGATTCTCTCTCAAATAGCCGTCGCCCTCAGGGGATAGTGCGAGAAAGGGTAGACGTTTTTTTTTCAGAGGCGACCCTTGGTCGGTCATTTAGTGCCGGGTGGGAAGCATCTAGGTTTAACTTCTCGTGCGAAAGAATTAGGGTTGAGAGAGGATCGAAAATGCGAGCAGTCAGTTCTTGCCTCGGTGTGTTACTATTTAAATACTTGTGCGAAAGAAGGGCTGAGAAGAGGACCACGTTCCCGCACATCCACGTGTGTGTATTTGGAAGTTTATGCGGTCCTTCCGAGTCTGATGCGGCATTATGTTAGGACCCTGAGTGTGCCAGCATTCATGCCTAATGGCTGACGAGACTAGCTATTTAGTTCTTAATTGCAGAATTTCAAGTTTTGCTGTGGTATTGAATTGTATTGGGGAGGATGGGCGGTACCTGGAAGAAACTCTACGTGCCCGGTACGGTGACCACCAACCAAACTCACATGCTTCCGGGAACGGGAATTTAACCCGGGTCGCCTTTGTGACCGGTATCTGTACTTAACGGACGTACGTGCCTAACTTTCTCTTCATTTGAGAGATACATGTAGGAATAATTAGCTGTTGGACGCCGTTCATATATCACACCACAGCTCGTTAATTGTTCTTTGGCATGCCACGCTTAAGAATGTTATCTCGGGCGATTATCTGGCAATAGAAAGGGAATCTTACACGCCAGCGAGAAAAGATACGGGGTATACATGAAGTAAATGTGCGACTATCTTGGTGATATCTTTCTGGTGATTTATCTAGCATTGTTTTAGGTGCAAGTCTTTCCAACCGACCGTAAGTGATCGAAGACCGACTGATTTTGCTATAGATTTTCAGAGTCGTTTTCGAAATCAATCAGACTTTACTCTTTTCTGCCACAGTGCAATATGATATCTAAAAACGCGTGTGGCAATCGCATGAACAGTAAAATAGAGAAGAACATGTTACTGTCTTATCGTTGTGTAATCTAATGAAATGAGGCTTACAATACCCCATGCACATTTTATTAGAGAACTATTTAAATAATTATTTACCGCTACGACGCAGTATTTGTAGACGGAATGAATTAGTTATATGACGTTTGACGTGTTCATAATGACGGCCTGAGCAGTTGCTTAATATTTGTTTAATACGTTTGTGGTGTTTTTGTTCAATCTGATTTGTTTCTAAAGAAACAATGACATCATAGTTGGTCATTAGTACTATAACGAACATCCAAACCGTGAATGACGTACTGTAGAAAATTACGTATATTTATGAAAGCCGGTCTTCATGCACGTGCGTAAAATGTCGTCCCATATTAGTTTGTGCAGTCCTCGCGGGCTTATTAGGGACGACACTTTCCGCTTTTACGAAATTTTTTTTTTAAAGAAGTCTCTTCTAAACGAAAATTTAGTGTGGGCGGAAGTGTCGTTCATGATTGGCCTTTGCGGACTGCACAGGCGAATTGAT
Organism: Dreissena polymorpha; assembly: GCF_020536995.1. Classification (NCBI taxonomy): domain Eukaryota; kingdom Metazoa; phylum Mollusca; class Bivalvia; order Myida; family Dreissenidae; genus Dreissena; species Dreissena polymorpha. The sequence goes on along the minus strand of NC_068363.1, from coordinate 76,110,413 downwards.
ATATAAGTGCGTTAAATGTCATCCCAGATTCGCCTGTATATATATATATATAAAACGCTGCATTTATTTTTTGCCGAAGCTTTCGACCTCACGGTCTTCATCAGCGGCCATTTTTTATTTATATATATAAATAAATATATATATATATATATATATATATATATATATATATATATATATATATATATATATATATATATATATATATATATTCACACATATGGCCAGTTACGGGGTCTCTGATTTAGAAATAGGTTATGGGGTTCCCACTTTAAATACATGTATCTCCATACCCTTTTTTATCCGATATAAACACGAATTAAGGTATATAGGGGTACCTACTATATTATTGTATATAAATACGTCATTTATTTAACGTCTTATACAAGGAAATATATAGCGAACTTATTTGCGAGGTATATACAATTTCAATTTCAGACGTGATTGTGGTTTTCGATTTAAGACCTTATTGTGAGATTTGATTGCATTACCTCCCCTACACCCCCCTCATAGTAATTAAAGGAGCCTAGAATGCGGGGTTGTATATAGACCCCGTTTTTTATATTGACCTCGTAAGTACAGTCTGAAAACTACCGAGACCGCGTAACTGGCACTATATATTGGTATATATATATATATATATATATATATATATATATATATATATATATATATATATATATATATATATATATATATATATATATATATATATATACATATATATAGCCGATATATGCGTGAAGGTATTATAATATGAAATATAGTCGAAGCTGTACTTTAAAGGGGCCGTCCAACAAATTTTTGCATGAATTGAAGCTTGTTATTAAATGCTTTATATTGATAAATTTAAACATTTGAACTAAAAATCTCCAGTAAAAAAAGAATACAATTTCAAAAAAGGAAAAAAGTAACCCTCAACAGGGCTCGAACCACTGACCCCTGGAGTCCTGGAGTAAAAAGTCTCCCGCCAAAACCACTCGACCATCCATGGTCATACTGAAAGCAGATGTATTTTTTACCTATATAAGCAATCCTCGTAGTATCCCAAAATAAAACGACAACGACAGAACTTTCCAAATTATTCAATCGTTTCGGTCGCACGACGCTTTATAATTTTCAGGTTTTCAAAGCATCAAAAGATGCATATAGATATTTAAGAGTATGGTAACTGGTCAGTATTACTATTTCCTCACACATATCATAACTAAAACGAAAATTTGCGAAACTGAAACATTTTTTTTTTAAATTTTGTCAATTTACCAAAACGTGAAATCTGTTGGACGGCCCCTTTAAGTAAATATCAGGGTAAACTTTTCGCTACGATAAACGTGCAAGTATGAAATGCACTACATTGTATATTGCTTTTAACAATGATTTGCTGTCATAAACGTGAAAGGGGTATCAGGAATTTATTGAAATTAATTTAATAAATAATTTCAGGCTTAGTGTTGTATATTTGGGTCATAACCAACACTTTGGATGCCGATGCGTAGGAATTCAAATTCATCTGATAACTAGCATTATTAAATTATTTCGATTCTACTAAAGGTGTATATATTATTTATCTGTATAATAGTAAAACTTTTTAAATCTAATCCTTTTTCCGCGAACAACATTTACGTATGTGTTTTTGCGACTTTAACACAACAAACCAATGCATACTGATCTCGACTTCTTTCATTGATTAATATATTTGATTAAGTAAAAGTTTACATCTTAATGAGCTAAGATATAAAACTTGATTTTTATAACGCTGGGTAATGAATACATTATTTTTTGGTTAAGTTTGATAGATCTCAGGTTGAGGCATTTGCATTTCACTAAATAACTCCTTGGAATTCCGGAACTACTATATAAACCTCACGTTGTCTGAAAATAGATATTAGTTTGCTACTACTTTATAAACCTCACGTTGTCTGACAATAGATATTAGTTTGCTACTACTATATAAACCTCACGTTGTCTGACAATAGATATTAGTTTGCTACTACTATATAAATAAACCTTCCATCACAGCTCACGTTGTCTGACAATATATATTAGTTTGCTACTACTATATAAATAAACCTTCCATCACAGCTCACGTTGTCTGACAATAGATATTAGTTTGCTACTACTATATAAACCTCACGTTGTCTGACAATGGATATTAGTTTGCTACTACTATATAAACCTCACGTTGTCTGACAATAGATATTAGTTTGCTACTACTATATAAACCTCACATTGTCTGACAATAGATATTAGTTTGCTACTACTATATAAACCTCACGTTGTCTGACAATATATATTAGTTTGCTACTACTATATAATAGATATTAGTTTGCTACTACTATATAATATATATTAGTTTGCTACTACTATATAATAGATATTAGTTTGCTACTACTATATAATAGATATTAGTTTGCTACCACTATATAATATATATTAGTTTGCTACTACTATATAATAGATATTAGTTTGCTACTACTATATAATAGATATTAGTTTGCTACTACTATATAATATATATTAGTTTGCTACTACTATATAATATATATTAGTTTTCTACTACTGTTTAAACCTCACGTTGTCTGACAATAGATATTAGTTTGTTACTACTATATAAACCTCACGTTGTCTGACAATAGATATTAGTTTGCTACTACTATATAAACCTCACGTTGTCTGACAATAGATATCAGTTTGCTACTACTATATAATAGATATTAGTTTGCTACTACTACTAGTATATAATAGATATTAGTTTGCTACTACTATATACGAGATATTAGTTTGCTACTACTATATAATAGATATTAGTTTGCTACTACTATATAATAGAGATTAGTTTGCTACTTCTATATAATAGATATTAGTTTGCTACTGCTATATAATAGATATTAGTTTGATACTACTATATAATAGATATAAGTTTACTACTACTATATAATAGATATTAGTTTGTTACTACTATATAATATATATTAGTTTGCTACTACTATATAATAGATATTAGTTTGCTACTACTATATAATAGATATTAGTTTGCTACTCCTATATAATATATATTAGTTTGCTATTACTTCATAATAGATATTAGTTTGCTACTACTATATGATAGATATTAGTTTGCTACTTCTATATAATAGATATTAGTTTGCTACTACTATATAATAGATATTAGTTTGCTACTACTATATAATAGATATTAGTTTGCTACTACTATATAATAGATATTAGTTTGCTACTACTCTATAATAGATATTAGTTTGCTTCTACTATATAATAGATATTAGTTTGCTACTAATATATAATATATATTACTTTGCTACTACTATATAATAGATATTAGTTTGCTACTACTATATAATAGATATTAGTTTGCTACTACTATATAATATATATTAGTTTGCTACTACTATATAATGTATATTAGTTTGCTACTACTATATAAACAAACCTTCCATGATATCCAAGTTGAGTAGTACACATGTATCTAAAGCTTTATTCCGCAAGTCAACTGTTCCAAAACGTTATGATACTGGCACATTAGCTATACAGTTGTGGAAACAGATTACAACAAATAACGAAGTAATTGTTCGAGAAATGTTATTGCTGATTACATTATCTCTATGGTTAGTAAATTTCATGAATGTAATTAATTTCATTTCGATTTGTTCGAATACCTTTTTATTTTAGTAACATAATGACCATAAATGTATATAAAGTCGTAATTTAAATATGTCGTAAGATATTTGATAAAGCAGTGCGCTGTGTCTTCCAGTCGTCAACAGTTTTCCAATGGAAGCACTTAAATGACGCTAAATATATCGAATAACTTATTTTTAAGAAAAAATATATTGAAAATGTCTGTATTAATTATTAACACATGTCACAGAAGGTTCATAGTTAATTCTTTATATTTGCAATATTATATATATATATTGTTTTTGTAGCGCAGGTAAAATATATCCCATGAACAGTATGTTTGTTTAAAAATGATGTAGCAGGAGATGCCAAGAAAACAAGGTTTGTTGGGACACAAAAGCACGTAAAGGCTGGAAAAAAATAGTCATTTCATTTTTAACACTATTTAATAATTCAAATTTCCTATATTAATAACAGATAACAAAACTAGACTGTACAAAACAATGTGTGAAAGAAGCGTTCATAAAATTTAGCCTGCTAACTGGCCTGCGTTTAATCCATTTATGCCTAGCGTCTAGAAAAAAGGCATTGGCAAACAGCGTAGACCCAGATGAGACGCCGCATGATGCGGCTTCTCCTCTGGGTCTACGCTGTTTGCTTAAAGGAATTAATGTAAGAAAAATTCTAAATATAGAAATAAATATACTAGACATCCCTAATTTTGGAAATAAATTGATCCAATTGGGAAGGATGGGAGAGTCCACTAGGCATAAATGTGTTAAAAATGTTCGATTTTCCACACAAACTTCCAATTACAGAAATGAGAGACTCTACAAGTTTACTTGCAGTACGCGCATGCAATATTCCGTTATAAATTCTTAAATACGCGAAACGGCCATTACAGACCAGAATCTATTTTGCCGTGTATACTGCAGTGCAATTTCAAAATTGAATATCTAAAGTTCTAATCGAACAGCGCCTTCCTGGCCTTTAAGGCACAATCACTTGCCATCACCATAGGGCCAAAATTCATTATTCAAGTATCGAACGCCGCCCGTTTGATCTCGGTGCTATATCGGTGCTCATTATCTCTCCGCATTTATCAGGCGTGGCTTATCGGTCGTGGAGTATCGGGGAGATCTTATCGCCGCTGTACAAGTGATGTGGATGACGTATTATTGATCGCGTGATATTCCAAGCTCATCCGGAATAATGATATTACTGATGACATGGGAGTCGGGATGTGAGTGTATAGTAGACTTTGACATGCGAGTGAAAAGTTCGCTGCCTCACTGTTTGCAGAGCGGGATACTAGTAGCATGTCACTATGGTGTTGAACACAGAAGTATATTACGCTAAGATAATGATCTCATTATGATGTTAATGCTGATTACGTTGGTGATGTTGATGTTGTTAATGATGTTGATGATCCTGATGCCGTTGATGATGCTGATGATGTTGATTATGTTGAGGATGTTGATGACAAACCTAATGGTTTTCGGTTCCAACTAATCTAAAAAAATAATGTACCACTGGACGAACGTTATGTTGACCAAAAATCGGGCGCACTTTTTAAAACGCCGACATTTAGTTGACACCAATGTACGGTGCTACATGGCATACTAATTATTCCTTTAATGTAAACTGAAGTGCGGTATATATGTCTAATAATGATTATGATATAAAAACCGCACGTTGGTCTTTACCGATTTTACAGAATGCGCGTGCATCAAATGAATATCATCGCCCCCTCTGTTGGTTATGAAAAACATATCAGGCGCATACCGAGTCCGCCCGGACCCCCTTCTGTTCCTACCTGTGCAGTCTATACCTTAAAACTGAGCCTCACTCTGGGAAAACGGGGTTAAATGTATGTGCGTAAATATCGCCCCACGTTAGCCTGTGCAGTCCGCACAGTCTAATCTGGACGACACTTTCCGCCTTAACTGGATTTCGCTCAGAAGAGATTCCTTTAAACGAAAAATACCATAGAAGCGGAAAAGTGTCGTCCCTCATCAGCCTGTGCGGACAGTTACAGACCACGTTGTAGCAGCTTCGCTTTACTTTCTACGCGCAAAATAACAAGTTTGCGCACGTGAACGTAGAAACTGGACATAACAAGACTTGAAACCATGTACCGATAACACTATGTCAACGCGGGTGTGAATCTTATAGCTTTTAAAAACTTTGCTTTCTGTAACTATCGGTAATTGATGTTGCCATACTGAGATAAAGTAATACAACTTACAACGTATACACATTATAAAATAAAATATATAATAAAATATGATTCTTCGTGCAAAAAAAATAATACTTTAAACCGTAGAAAAAGTATTATATCTAACACGTCGATACATACATATATATATATGATTTAAAACGTAAATTAATGGATGGAAATATTCAAACAGCACTCTACACGTATCAATTATCAGAAATCGATACCATTTGAAATTTCCCTATCTTATCGCGGCTTTCTATCGGAACAGATGGCGATATATGTAGAGATATGAGCGAGATAAAACAGCGCCGCATTGTCAGTTTGCTGGCAGGTTGATGGTTTGAATTGTGTCGTCCTCTGGGTTAACGGGTCATAATGCATGTGCGTTGAGTGTCGTCCCAGATCAGCCTGTTCAGTCCGCACAAGCTCATCTAGGACTACACTTTCCACCTTAACTAGACTTTCGTTAAGAAGAGACTTTCTTTCAATGAAAATACCATAGCAACGGAAAGGTTCGTCCCTGATCAGTCTGTGCGGACAGTACAGGCTAATCTGGGACGACACTTTACGCACATGCTTTAAGAAAATACAATAACAAAGGAAAGGTTCGTTCCTAATTAGTCTGCGCGGACTGTACATGCCAACATGGGACGACACTTTGCGCGCACATGCATTAAGCCCCGTTTTCCCAGAGCACAGTTCAATGTGAGTTTATGTTGTCTCCCTTAGTATAATGAAAGCGCGAGAAGCTTTGGTTGACTAGGCTTACAGTTAATATATTAAAACATTTTATTTAACGCTGTTCTTTTCGGGCGCTTCATCGATGCACGAAGAACATTTTCGGCATATTATTTACTTATTTGCAGAACTCGTTTGTGAGTTTATATCGGACATATATAAATTGGACGTTTTTGCAAAAAGCTCGAAACAATAAACTGTTCTCACTGGCAAAATTGAGAAACAATACGGAAATAAGGAATGAATTTCCGTTTCCGGCGTATACAATCGCAGAGGGATTTTAATTATCCCTGTATTTTACTGAATATGTTCGAAATGCTGAAATTTCGTAAGTGTAAGTTGGTCATGTTTGACATAAATGCCGTCACTTCGACAAGTTTGGTATTAAATGCCAAGTGCGTTATATGATGATTTGTATTACGATTTTCAATTTCAGTAAATTACATTACTTAATGCGGTGAAGTTATGATAAAAAATACATGGTACAAATACAATCGGATTTCAGTTGCTTTGGGCTTTATCATTTGCATGCAGGTGATTTGATTTATTCCTAAGTGTATATTAGCGAAGTATGTCTGACTGGCGATCGCTGATTGCAAATGACAATTTTTGATATCTCATCTTATATCAAATTTATAGACCCAACTTAGGCATTGTTCGAGCATTGTCTAGCTGGCCATTGGTAATAATGGAGCCGTGTACCTAAACTCGCGACCTTCAGATTCGCGAGATAATGCGCGCTGAATAGGGAAAGATTATTCGCCCCGATAAGATAGCATCTAATCGCAAACTTTGATAAGCCCCTCAAAACCGCGGCGAGCGCCCGATCACGAAAATAGACGGTTAATTTTCAGTCCGAGTACAACATTTGGTTTCTTTGGAGTATGGACAACTATTGATCCGAAAAATTCGAATACAGCGATCAAAACTTATTGTCATTTCGTTTGGAGCTACTCTCGCTGTTTACAAGCAGACGACATTGGGTTTAAAAGTGAAAACAGTGATATGCGAGTATCATGGAGTGAAATACTGTATGGAGATTAACGGGTTACTGTTTTACATAGGAATAACATTTCACGTAATAAATAATACAGAATTACGGATAATAAATAAATGTTAGTTTGCTGTCGGAATATGGAATATTTGAATTTTGTAATGTCGCCTTAATTTTATTTAGAAATTGTTCGCGACCCAAGAGGTCATGGCGCATTCGTCGAAAAGGTCACCGCACACAATGTGAACTGGAACTAAATGAAGACCCGGGGATTTTAACTGGATAAATCACGTCAAAAACAATGTCAAGGCGGAAACAGTCAAATCCTAAGCCACTAAAAAGTAAGTGGATGAAGTCTTAAGATGATCTAAATTACGTACGTTAGCTCGAGTATTTTTTAGTTGCTCCTTCATATGTTATGAGACTGAGACACATACGATAATTATCAATGTCGGATGTAGAATATATATTTTAGGTCAATTGAATGTTTATCTTGTTTCCATTAAGTTTTTTATATTAATCCTATCAATTAATAAACGATATTTGACGAGTGATGGAATCTAACATTTGATGTTGCTACCTATCGTGGTAGGGATGTATGGAGGTAAATTGTATTTACGTTTATGGAAAGAAGCACATCATATTTAAATATAACAATTATATGCATTTTGTTAATAAATATAAATGATAGCATGCAGGACGCTTAAGTACTATTTCTTAAAGCAATTACTAAAAAGATGTACTCGATAATTGTCTTATGCGTACAGTATAGACCAGATATAGTCCTTTTTAAACAATTTAAATTAATCCACACAAGACATGCTGGTATCTAAAATAAAGGCATATAAACCCTAATTTTATAGTATCATAACCTAATTTTTTAAAGAAATAATGATTACAAAAAAGTGAAGTATTTCATTGGGAAAGAATATTTGCGAATGGATGAGTTTTAAATAGTCAAATTTCGAGTTGTCTAGGTTTACTGTAACAGCGTCCTTGTCGCTTACAAAGTGTCATACCGATATATATTAATAAGATATGACGACGTTAAAATCTCTGTAACATTATATTTATCTATAAAAAAAGGCGAACAACATAATGATTAACATATTTTAAACATGCTTTAACAACTAGACAGAAAATGAAAAAGCTTCACTAATTTGAAGATGTTTTGCTGAAATACTTCAAAAAGACAAAGACCTATAGATAACTATAGGTCTTTAAAAAAGAGTAATATTTGGTTCTGATGTAAAAAATAATTTGGGTTGTATGTACGCTGTACAGTCTTTGTAAAAGGGAAATGTGCCGTTAGTGGTCACTTTCGTTAGGTGCGTATATAACTGTGTTAAAAACAATTGTGATTGTTTTTGTTAATTATCAATACTGACTCGCAGTATCCATCTATAAATGAGTCGCGTGCTGAGAAACACGGCATAATGCATGTGCGTAAAGTGTCGTCCCAGAGTAGCCTGTGCAGTCCGCACAGGCTAATCAGGAACGACGCTTTCCGCCTAAATTGGATTTTTGCTAAGAAGAGACTTCATTTAAACGAACAATGTTATAAAAGCGGAAAGTGTCGTCACTGATTAGCCCATGCGGACTGCACAGGCTAATCTGGGATGACACTTCACGCACATGCATGATGCCCAGTTTTCTCAGAACGCGGCTCAAATATATACCGGAAGATCGATTGTAGTAACAGTTTGTTGTATGAATTAAGCCAAGCATTGAGATCACATATAAAGAATTTCATTTGTTGGTAATATCCATAAAATAGTAATTGACAGTTCGGTGCAACAGCTGTTTATTTTGTATACGAACGTAATAAACAATGACTTGTTGCTATTATCAATTCTAGAATTGTGTGATTAATAATACCATACAACCATTCAACAGTAAAGAGTTCTACTTAATCAGCCAGCATTTACTACAATGAAAGTTGCATATGTATATATTCCACAAGTCAAGTTTATATTAACAAGAAAACATATTTGGTTTTCGGAGTTGGGTCATTTTAATACAAACACGCAAATCATTGTTGGCTTAAAAATGATACAATATTTGATTTTGTGTTGTATTTTTGCTATGCCTTTTAAGTAAGCTCGAATAATTATGCGCATTCAATAATTCTTCAAACGTCTTGTTAAAGTTATCAAACAACAATAATCAATTGTTTGTTAGATACTTAAATTATTATAAAATATGAGAACTTTCAAAATATGATTTCTCTGTTGTTTTTTTTCTTCTTTGATTCTTAAAATATCCACCCAATAAACGATTTTTAAAGCCGAATTGCATTCAGAATTTTTTTAAAAGGGGGACTTTCTTCGAAGACATAATTAGAATGCTTTTTTCCCTACAACTTGCAAGGATGCTAAATGAGCTAGCTGGCATTAGAAAATCCTGTAATTTCTTCTAATTGCACGGGGCATTGTTTTGTTTCTATGGCCACCAAAGAATGTTGAGGCGACTATCTGCTGGCCGATAACGTAGAGTCTGGCTCACACGATAACGCCGTGACCTCTTGTCTTACGTTATCGACGTCGCTAGATACGTTATCTCGATATACGAGATAACACGCCTTAGAGATATTCACCTTTGCAAATATGTTACTTTAGCATCCCGGCTAATCTTGCATGTTTTTGTAAAGTACTGAAAGAATCAGGCAGTGAGTCAAGTGTTATCTGAATTGTTCGTTATTTTCCCGATTTCGACTTAACATTTATTATCGTTTTCTGTTACCCAACATTGCGTCTATACCAAGTTAATACGTATGACAATGCATCGCTCTGTGTCACTCGGTAACAAGAATTAATCTCCTGATTATGTTTCTTCAAACTTTCTGGAGTGTAATTTTTCCTTCCTTTATCAACTACTGATGCAGTTTATACAAGCATGTTTCATACACTATTTTATTATGCTAGTAATTAATGTCTATGAGGAGTTGCTTATTGCTTAACCATGAATTATACCAATATTTGGCGACAAATGCTTTTTGCAAATAACATGTCATTTTATAGATGCTTCTTACGAAAGCATATGTGACGATTGGTGAAACCTTGTAAATTTTAGCTGTTATCATAACATATTTTGGCTCGATTGGTCATTGTCGGCTCGGGTACTACCTACATGTACCCCGGGTACTCGTAAGTATACTTACCTAAACCTCGGGTACGGTAAATATACTTAAACGTACTACCTGGTCGAGATTAGACTGTACCCGAGTTGTATTCTCGCCCAAAATCCGAAACCGATTACCGTAAAATGATGTTGTTTATCTTAAACAAACTTCTCTTTAAAAAAAACTGCATCAACATGTTTTTTGAGTTTTGAGTTCCGATAATATAGAGGCCATTTAACAGAAAATTGACATAAATGTGAACATAATTATTTTTTTTAAATAGCCGCCAACGACTGATTTAGCGTTAAAATTCCCGGGTACGTTTTAGTATATTTACCGTACGCGGGGTACATGTAAGTATAATTAAGAGTACCCGGGCTACATGTAAGTAGTGCCCGAGCCGACAATGACCAATCGAGCCATATTTTGTGCATTTTATGGCCCACATGTATACACAATACTGGATAATGGCGTATCAATGTAACTACCGATATATCACATGAGTATCTGCGTGTCTGTTTGTGTGTGAGAGATTTTTATAAACGATTTTGGTAACCTCTTTTTCCTAACACAACTGTTCTTTGGATTCCTAAAATAGCGCCAAAAATTCGCAACGAAAGGTCACTTGAGCCGCATTATGCAGAGCTATCAGTCGCCAAAGATAGCGTTATCTTCGTAATTGTTCCTGATACTTAATTTTATGGTTGTCATATATCATATCATGTAGCTTATCCAAACCATAACATTACTATCAGTCTTTTCCTATTCCCGCCATTATTTATATCGGCCGTTTCTTATCCAAGAGTAATTTAGACCCGCAGATAAGGGTCCGGTGGTTTATGGGTAATGTTTTGTTTGCATTATCTATGGAAACCCGATTCTCCTGGATCTGCCCATGAATTTGCATATCAATATATGGAACCAGTGGCGATAACGAAATGGAAAGGAGAAGATAACAGTTCATTGTTTTCTGTTCCCCATATCTCATAATGCCAGCAGCTCCAGCATTTTCAAGAGCTAAGGATGGGATAGCGGAAGGTCCCATTCAAATAACAGAAGTTATCCTTTGTATAACGTCAGCGATTCTTATTATATTTCCAGTTGCTAATAATGTGGTTACCTATGGCGTAGATTTTGTGTCCGTTCTGGTGATAAACTTAATATTGCTGTTGTGATTATAGAAAATAACACAACACAAGAGCTATTCAGCCTCGTTTTTGGATAAGGGGCTTCATGCATGTGCGCATAGTGTCGCCCCAGATTAACCCTGCTTACATATGGGGCGATGATTTCCGCTTTTATCGAATGTTTCGTTTAAAGAAATCTTCTCTTAAAAAATACAGTCTATGGCGCAGGTTTGGTCACTGAGAATCCTGTACGGACTGTGGGGCGACACTTTAAGCACAAGCATTAAGCCAAGTTTTCCCACATAAAGATTATCATCACGTGGTTTGTAATGGCGGCTAGGGCTGTCACGATTCACCGGTATACCGGTATATCGCGGTGCATGTCGTGAAAAAAATCGCACCGCGGTACGGCGTTGCCGCACCGGTTTTTTTTAATATTATTATATTAGCACATATATAAATACATTACATGATTATTTTGATATAGATATCGTTTTGAAAACTGTAGAAGCGATTCAAAAGGGCTAAATAAATAATCCGTTAATATCCAGGTCAAGCAAGCGCTTCCACTGGTAGATGTTTAACTTTCACGTTTAAAATACGGCAATGTATGGGTCCGTACCTTTTTTTGAATTTGGGTTAGATTTCCTTTGCAAATAAGTTCATAATTATCCAAAAGACTCTATTTCTTATTTTCTTTCTTTAGAATATCGATCGTTCAAAGCATGGCACTTCCAAATCATGTTATCTTAAGATTATGAATAAGTCGAGGAAGAATCAGAACGCTACGGATTTTCAATACTGGGCCTGCTGACTCCGCATTTTAAACATGCCCTTCAAGCGTTCGATTTACACAGGTCGTAGTCACAGCTATTGTAAACAACATGGCGGACATTTTAGAAAAAGACGCGAATAACAATAACAATAACAATGACTACTTCTATCAAGTTTATTACAGTTTCTTTTACAGTTTCAAGTCATACTATGATACCCGTGTTTTCTGATTATTGTGTTTAATAAAGTTTGTAAACTGTTTTCTTTACAGATACATATTCTGTATAATATCGCGGTACGTACCGCGATACAGTGTTGCTGTACCACGATATACCGCGGTACGCTCACGGCGTATCGTGACAGCCCTAATGGCGGCAGTGATCTGATCAGTGCAAATCTCTGGTGGGAATTAAGAACACATGATGCAGCGGCCTGTTGTGTTGGCCGCATAAGTGGTTCAATAAACGAGGCTGTATTTGGTCAGCGGAAACCCCGTTAACGCGTGTCTGAGCAAATTGCGTTGTAAATCATCAAGAAATGTGACAAAAGTTTTATCATTTTATGTGGTCCTCAAGTTTATAGGTTTTCTTTTTATCAGTTTTTATCTGACTCAGGTATTGACAGAGCGTTGATAAGGCAAACGTTAGCCCTTCACGCGCTACACTTGAAAAGATAGTGCATCTTATAACGACTTATCGATTGGGGATAAAATAAATCTAAGTATTTCGATATACCAAACTATGGCACAAATGGGTCATGTGGTGGGTGGGGTATGTGCTTTTAAGTGTTAGCGATTTCGGTAGGAAAGTTCGGATTTCAACTACGCAACCAGACACGATAATCTGATAAACGGTCGACGTTCGTTGATGTCATCAGTATACCTTACACTGATAACGAACTTGGCTTATCTTACTACACTTATGATGAAATTCCGTTGATTTTGACCGTCGTGTAGCAAACGATGTTATTATCTGAAAACATTGATATCACGACTTTCTTTCATCTCAAATATTCTAATATCAACGGCGCATTTTTATTGTCTGATTCACGCTTTGATGTTATTATTTATTTACATAACTTTTTACAAACGCCTTTAAATTATATTTTTTCTGTGTCAAGTCTTACATTATGGATTTTATGTCTATGACAATATACATGTTTTCACAGATATGCTGTACATACAGTTAGTTAACATGGCCTGCATTTAGTCAAAATTCATTGTAGAATAAAGATAATGATATCAAATCGTTCAACGCAAGTAATGCATAACAGAAACCAATCATCGAAGTTTTTTTACTTTTAAAATAAATGCAAGTGCACCATTTGCCTTCCATTATTTTCACTTACAATACTTCATCTATTTTCAGCTATCATTATCAACGCCATACAAATACACACATCGCCTGTCTTATCTTGATTATTCATTTGTTTCTTATCGTTTAACGCTTTATCTATCCGAATTATCTGTCCGAATATCGGTCTATGCATATCATCATTATAACGCAGCTGCTTCAAATGTACATATGGCCTGGTCTTATTTAACGATGTGTTTTCTTTTCTTTTTTTGAATAGCGTATACAACGGTCTTTCGAAGCAGATTTAACACACTTTCCTGCAGAAATAATCAAAATCGTTGTTGTTAATTTGCATACAAACAACGGTACATCGAAAATATGTAATGCGCTAAATATTTTGAAGTATAAAAAATCCAAGCCTTAAGAGCAAGGGATATGGTATAATTTATATGAATGGAAATGCAAGTCGACAGAAACGAAAGCATCCGTCCAGTTAGAAAACAAACTATATTCAGAAGAAACGTAATAGACGGTGTCGTATGAAATGAGGTCATAGTGGAGTTATAAAACGAAATGTCATCCAGTCAAAGAGTATCGTTGTCGCTTCAAACACGCTCACCACACTTTGACAGTCTTGTTTGTATTCATAAGAGGCAAAAAGGGTGCGTAGAGATTACTTTCGGTCGGGTTATCAGAAAGTCCACGATTGCCAGAGATAGGCCGAAAACGAACCAGCAACGGCACATAGTTGGGACTCCGTCCGCAGGATTATCTGCCTCTCGCCCGCAAACAAGCTTCGATAGGGGGACACTTTTCAAGGGATGTCTTTGGTTAAGCCTTAACCGGCGATAATCTATGCGAAGATATGATAGCGAGACGGGTTTTTGGGCGTTCTGTAACGCGGTCGAGTCACCGTTACGTTATTTAGATAGATGCCTCGCGTTATGGAAATGAATGTTTTGGGCACGAACGACCCAAAGATGAAATCCCAGGATTTGAGTGAAAACAGGAAATCAAACACGTTATCTGGTGTACATAATCATGTACTTGGACACCGAATGATCTAGCAAATAGAACAAAGCGAATGCCAAGTAATTCTTTTGATTTGGATCAATTTTTTTCCAGAATGATGAATGCATAGTATGTTTATTTCTATATTTAGAATATTTCTTACAGAAATTCCTTTACGCAAACAGCGCAGACTCTGATGAGACGCCGCATCATGCGGCGTCTCATCAGGGTATACGCTGTTTGTAAAGGCCTTTTTTTCTAGACGCTAGGCATAAATGGGTTAATTACAACCAGGTATACACCATACAACATTATTTGAAGGGTATTAAGAATACATTATTCCAAATGCAATATAAAGAATACTGTTGTCAAAATTCACTATAAAGTAAAATTTAAATTGCAATATAAAGTGTACTGTATTCAAATTGCAATATAAAGTGTACTGTATTCAAATTGCAATATAATGTGTACTGTATTTAAATTGCAATATAAAGTGTATTGTATCTAAATTGCAATATTAAGTGTACTGTATTCAAATTGCAATACGAAAAAGATAGTATTGAAGTTGCAATAAGAAATATGCAGTATTTAAGTTTCAATATGAAATATAGGGTATCCAGATTGCAATATGAAGTATAAGGTATTATATATGATAACTAAAAATAACGATTAATACTCTGTATTCAAATTGCAATATAAAGTTTACTGTTTTCAAATTAAAATAAGTAGAATAATGGTTTTAAAATGCATATAACTTTTTTTAATGTATTAAGATTCGTATTTGTTTTCGTGCACTTTTACGTCTATTACTTCTTTAACCACAACGTCATCTCTTATAACGCGCGATTTAGAAAAAAATATACTACTCAGTTTCGTATCCAGTAGGGATAAAAATATACTGTCAAATCAGTAATCAGTTTATATATGGCGAATATGGTTTTACTCTTAAAGTATATGCTAACTTTAAGTTTTTAGCAATACAAAATGACAATTTAGGCTACTTACATTGGCCTTAACTCTTTCAGTGCTGGAACCCAATTTTGAAGGCCTTTGCAAACAGTTTGGATCCAGATGAGACGACACAGAACGTGGCGTCTCATCAGGATCCAAACTGTTTGCTATTCTGATAGTATTCTTTGAAAAAAAAAATCAAAGAAAATGCTAATTATAGAAATTCAGCAGACAACATTTTAGCAGACGACAATATTTCCCAGCATGCAAAGGGTTAACGAAATAATTTGCATGTAGTAGACTATAAGCAACGCAATCGTAAACGGCGTTACTCTTCTGATAAAAATAAACGAGCCTCTTTCCATGGCAACCGGGCTTAATGCATATGTGTAAAGTGTTGTCATAGATTAGCCTGTGCAGTCCGCACCGGCTAATCAGGGACGTCATTCTCCGCCTAGACTCGATTTTCGTTAAGAGGAAATATACAAGCAGATTGAGTCGTCCCTGATTGCCTGATTAGCCTGTGTGGACTGCACAGGCTTATCTTGGAGGAGATTATACGCAATAAACAGTTTTCACAGAGTGAGGATCATATCTATTGTATTGTTTTACAATGATTAACAACAAAACAATCATTTTACTGATATCACTGCCCAAAAATGTTCATTAAGCATCAACTCACTGTTATCATCTTATAAACAAAATGATACACGTGTACCTCAAGCGAACATTTTGTTCATCTGCCCTTAACCACCGACGTTATCGTAACCAATCTGAGACGTACCCATCACTTTAAAATACCTTGTTTGATGTTCTGTGGAAAGGAAAAGTGTCATTTTAAGATTCAGATAACACTTCGCGATATCAAGATGTCGCCAGAACTCCTCGCGTGTTGGCGATTAACTCATTTTTTCTGCTAATTTGGGTAGTTTTGCAACATCACATTTGCTAATCTGATTTCTTGTAAGAACGAACACATCAAGAAATAGCTGATTATAGTCTTGGATGGTTTAGCATTGAACAACATAATAAATTAGAAAAAAGTATCGAATAATCATGAATAATATTTGAAGTTATGAAACATGAAACCAATCTGTAAATTGAAGGATGTAATTCAGCCGGATATAACGTTATCAGTATGTCTCAGCTATATAATAAAGTTTACTAAATTGAAGAAAAGCAGTGCCTTTATAATAAATATGTAAGATACTTTATTTCCTTTGAAAGTTTTGCTTGAGTTCTTTGCTGTTGATTGGTTGGTTATTGAATAGTTGGCTGTTTGGTTGATATTTGTTTAGTTGTTTATGGTTTGGTTTGATCAGCAAGTGCCCGATTATTTCGGTTTCTTTGTTTTGATGTTGAATGATTTTCTTGATAGATGTGCCGTTTAATTATGGAGAGGAAAATTAAAACAAAACTCGTATTTTAATGCGTAAAAACGTTAAAAGATCAATAAATGTATGTGGTTGTCGACTATTCGATCAGTTGGCGACTAGGCATTAATGGCGTAAAGTATTCGGCAAACTAGTTAGATTCGTGTATTTGTACTGGCTATTTAACCTGCGATTTTGTTTATTGATTAAGATTATTTGACAACAGGATTTGTAAGGGAATTATTTAATTTATCGTATTGCCTAAGAGTTGAACGAATACTCAGCAAGTGTTCTACTGACCACTTCATTATTTTCGCATCTTGCTACTGTACATAAACACTTCAATCAAAAATGTTGTTACAAGGGCCTGCTTGATATAATCGAGTCTCGCCTCGTTCGATTCATCGATTTATGATAACCGAGTGAGTGTGCTATGATGCAGCATCAGATATCAACCCTGCAATTGAATTACAGGGAAGATAAACAACTAAGAATGCGGATTTTGTATTTCAGATCTATCTACTTACTTGAAATGATTAGTTGGCGGGAATAATAATGTTTCTTAATGGTTGAGAGTTTTGTCCGGCTATTCTTAGCAAGTTCTTACGTATTCTCCGCAACAGAATTAACGGGAAACGGTAAAATGTGACGTCATTGAAACTTGTGACGTATTTGCGGCATACGAATGACGTCATATGGTCGCGTTGGCAAAGTGGATATATGGTGACCGCTTCGCAATCGGGAGAAATTTGTTTCGGATTCGATCCTATTTCTGATTCGTTCTTAGGAGCTTTTCCAAACACAGCATGTGCCGTTTCTACCCAATTATCGTTTACGGACTCAAGAAGTTCTCGATAAACCTTAAGTATTTGATGCAATCGAGCTAAAATAAATGAAGTTTAATCAAAACTTAAAAGGAATGATGAATATAAATTTCACGTAAATTTTTTAATAATGTCGTTACTGTAACGTGTGACGTTGCAATTACAAAAGAGTAAAAAAGACATATCCCATTACTGATGACGTAAGAGTAAAAAGTTAAGTTATACGAACACATTACACAATAACTTAAGAAAAGTACCCTTATATTCTTTCATGCACAATGGCTATATGAGACTTTAAAAATTATGCTGTTAATAAAAAAAGTGTAACAAATAAATACGACTCAAATTATTACCGTATCGTCGGCTGATATAGTAATAAAAGTTCATCGTTTTCACCTCGAATACAATTAACTTACATGTATTTATAAACGCTTAATAAAATTTTCATCAAAACTATGCTGAGACTTATGTTCGGTACATATAGTATGCATATGATTATCATGGGATATGAACGACCTCAGAATTTTGAGTTTGATATGTAAGAATGATCAATGCTCGGACGGCCGCGCTATCTTTGTTGCGTCTTTCCTTATTTGCATTCTTGCGCAACGCACGATAAGCAAACTGGAGATATCAGAAAGATGAAGCGCAATGCCCGTGTGGTTTTCAAGAATAATCACTCCCCACCCACGAGGGAATCAAACCCTCGACCGACAAACGCCCCAAACTTGTTTTCAAAATCGACTGATAAGCTCTGCCGATTGCGAAACTGTGATAACGTCGAAATAGACTTACTGCCGGGGAACTTGCGATGCGATCTTTGTAATTATTAATCATAAAGCAGTGTATTGTTTTATATAACACACACATCGAACAAATAAACAAAGTTGTGTGTTTATGTCTGGTTTTTTTAGTGAAAGCTCAAAACAAAAAAAAACTCGAATGATTGTGTTCTGGGGGCGACGGTAGGAAATCCCGGGACTCGCGATCAAATTAACCGCACACCCACTGCCATGAGTCCGCACCCACTGCCATGAGTCCGAACGCCTACTTCCATGAGTCTGCACACCCACAGACATGAGTCCACAGACCCGCAGCCATGAGTCCACACAGCCACGTCCATGAGTCCGCACACCCACAGCCATGAGCCCGCACAGCCACTGTCATGAGTCCACACAGCCACTGCCATGAGTCCACATAGCCACTGCCATGAGTCCACCCACCCACTGCCATGAGTCCACACAGTCACTGCCATGAGTCCGCACACCCACTGCCATAAGTCCGCGCACCCACTGCCATGAGTCCGCACACCCACTGCCATAAGTCCGCGCACCCACTGCCATGAGTCCACCCACCCACTGCCATGAATCCGCGCACCCACTGCCATGAGTCCACCCACCCACTGCCATGAGTCCGCACACCCACTGCAATGAGTCCGCACACCAACTGCCATGAGTCCGCACACCCACTGCCATGAGTCCGCACACCCACTGCCATGAGTCCACCCACCCACTGCAATGAGTCCACCCACCCACTACCATGAGTCCACCCACCCACTGCCATGAGTCCGCACACCCACTGCCATGAGTCCGCACACCCACTGCCATGAGTCCGCACACCCACTGCCATGAGTCCGCAAATTAAATGCCATGAGTCCACACAGCCACTGCCATGAGTCCACCCACCCACTGCCATGAGTCCACCCACCAACTGCCATGAGTCCGCACACCCACTGCCATGAGTCCACACAGCCACTGCCATGAGTCCACCCACCCACTGCCATGAGTCCACCCACCCACTGCCATGAGTCCGCACACCCACTGCCATGAGTCCGCACACCCACTGCCATGAGTCCACGCAGCCACTGCCATGAGTCAACCCACCCACTGTAATGAGTCCACACAGCCACTGCCATGAGTCCACCCACCCACTGCCATGAGTCCGCACACCCACTGCCATGAGTCCACGCAGCCACTGCCATGAGTCCACCCACCCACTGCCATGAGTCCACCCACCCACTGCCATGAGTCCACGCAGCCACTTCCATGAGTCCACCCACCCACTGCCATGAGTCCACGCAGCCACTGCCATGAGTCCACCCACCCACTGCCATGAGTCCACCCACCCACTGCCATGAGTCCACGCAGCCACTTCCATGAGTCCACCCACCCACTGCCATGAGTCCACACAGCCACTGCCATGAGTTCACACAGCCACTGCCATGAGTCCGCACACCCACTACCATAAGTAACACTAGTAGCAGATGTATCGCTCTATCTGTTTCAATTGATATTACTGATAACAATTTTCAACCACTTCCGTTATAAGCACCAAAATCGAAAAAAGTCCACTTGAAACACTTCATTTCACGTATGGGTTATATACAGATTATATAAACTTGAGTAAGTTATTATTTTATCCCTAAGTGTCATCGGCACTTAGCCACAACCCGGATCGAGTTTTACACGCTACTATCGATAAGCCGCTCCGGTTATTTTAGAACATTGTATAACCTTTCTCTGGAAAAACGGGCTTAATAAATGAGTCGTGTTCTGGGAAAACTAGACCATGTACGTACAGTGTCATCCCAGATTAGCATGTGCAGTCCACACAGGCTAATCAGGGACGACACTTTCCGCCTTAATTGGATTTTTGCTAAGAAGAGACTTCGTTCAAACGAAAAATGTTATAAAAGCGAAAAGTGTCGTCCCTGATTAGCTTATCTGGGACGACACTTTACGCACATGTATTATGCCCAGTTTTCTCAGAACACGACTCATTGTATAGCCTTTCACTGGGAAAACGGGCCTTATGAATGTGCGTTAAGTGTCGTCCCACAGGCTTATCTGGGACGACACTTTACGAATATGCATTGAGCCCGATTTTCTCAGAGCGCGGCGCACTCGATAAAGCACGCATAAGTTGATATCGCGTCTATGGAATTATATATATGTTGTTGATTTCTGCTGATTAATGATTATCATACATGTTCACGAAGTTGGTTTGTTATGTAAAATGCCTTATGAGTGTTTTGTTCTAACAGCTATTACTAATCCAGAAAAACCTTTTTGATACTGTAACTCTCGCGATGTACTCATTAAAAAAAAAATAGATATTCACGTATCCTTTAAACAAAAAAGTAGGAAGTGTCGTCCCCGATTGTGCGGACTACACAGGCTAATCTGGGACGATATTTTAAGCACATACTAGTAGATTAAATCACGTTGTCCCAGAACGTGGCTTATTTGTTCTGTTCACGGATGGTGGACACCGGGTGACGGATACACTCGGTTGATGTAAACTATTAATTTTTATAATTTATATTCAGTTCATACTGAATAAATAACCCCAAATCCGTCATTGTTTTGAAGAGAAAGTTTAAATCTGAATGTAAGGTGTTTTTTTAATAATTTAAGTACTAAGGCTTATTTGTTCTGTTCTCGGATGGTGCACACCAGGTGACAGATACAATTCGGATGTTGGTGAATATGTTATCTACATTTGATACTGAATAAATAACACAAAACCCGTCAAAATAAAGAAATTCTAAATCTCAATATACGGTACATTTTTACAAATAAGTACTATATATATATATTGAAATGCCCCTGTATCATGCATTACTGGCATTAACGAGACCCGTTGCAAGGTTTACCGTTAGATGATAGTGCATAACGAATTTGTTAACGATTGATTGCCTCTCTGTACAATCTCTGGATTCTTTCGTGGATGCATTATTCTCATAACTACACGATGTTTTAAACAAGGCCTCTCTGTCATTTCTAGATCATCATTCAAATTTCTCCGGAATGTCTGCTGCCGATGATGAAGACGCAGACTATCTTGAAGAGCTGCACACAAATAATGTACGAATGTATTATTCCTGCATCGGCTTATAAACCGATGGCAGTTCTGATATCATTGTAAATTGTCTTGATACCGTTATATTTAGCGAGTCTTGGATACAAATCGCGCAAAATGACACCACTTTCGTGCCGTCGCTCCAGGCCAGTTAGCGAAAATAATCACCATGGGCGTATCTGTTTCTAAACAAGCCCGATTGCTTATCGGTTGCTGATAAGCCCCGACGTCTTAGAGTTGTCAAAGAACAATGCTCACACAGTGCGCCTTATCACCTGACGAATTTTCTACGCATACACGAAAAGACAAAAAATGCAATTTGCAAATTGTAATTATCTATAGACGTGATTTACTAGCGCTGTCGAAAGCTTATCTTCCCTGCCCAGGCCAACCCATTCCCGAGGTCGCGATAGCATCAACTTTCGCTGTTCCGATATTCCGTTTTATGAACGCCTGCCACCGATGGCTGATTATGGCAAAAGCTTGCCTTCTGATAGAATTCGCTCAAATTAATCCATTAACCAAGATGCGGCGACGGATACTGTGGGAGATAGAAGCTCCCGATATGGCCACGAACTTATCGCCGCTCTGGCATCATATGTAATTAGACGACGCGAGGGCGCAATCTGCGTGCTTGACTGATTATCAAACTGATATACGCACGAATATGATCAATAGTGCCAGGAAAGAGCCCGGACTATTCTGCAATTTTCTCAATTTCGGGTTCGTTTTGGTAATCCGCGAAAGATGGCATTTTTTTGTCAGGAATATGCGATAGGACACCGAAGTGATAAAGTGTCGGATTTATTTGGAAGGTTTTCATTACTTTCATCGTTATCACCACATGGCTATCTCCGTTTCTTTAAACGAAGCGCGCGTCGTTGAGCGGAGTTATAAGATCCCTTAAGATTGGTACACTCTCTACAGTTTTGACAGGGGTGGCTTGTTAACCCGTTTATGCCTAGTGGACTCTCACATCCTTCTGAGTTGTATCAATTTATTTCCAAAATTAGGGATGTCTAGTATATTTATTTCTACATTTAGAATATTTCTTACAGACATACCTTTAAACAAACAGCGCAGACCCTGATGAGACGCCGCATTGTGCGGCGTCTCATCTGGGTATACGCTGTTTGCCAAGGCCTTTTTCTAGACGCTATGCATACATGGGTTAATCGATATAACCAGTTCTTACAGAGTTGAAGTACTACAATTTTTTATTATGTTTATGAATTAAATTGATTATCGAGTTGGTTTTTGCTTCCTAATGTCACGGATTTGCATCCCAGTCAGGGCATTGTTCTTGCGTTCTAAATAATTGTACGAGTATTCCAAATATTACAGTTTTGTTAAGAAAAACATTAAATGGAACATTTTAAAACTATGTACATCTGTGAACAAGTCCCTTTAATGGTTCCCGGTTTTCGAGCGTCTTGTGCTTATCTTTCCCGCACGGTTTACTGGTTCCGCAGATCAAACCATTCGTTATCCTGTCATTATAGGCACCGAAATTAATTATGAGATAAGGAATTCGCCCCATTATCATGGGTATTATAGATTTTCATGTCAATCTCTAGCGCATTTAACGACGGAACGGGTACTGAAACAATAGTTCGAATTATCTGATAAAACGTTTCTATGTACATAGTGTGGTCATATTTGAGATGTACTTTTTTCTTTAGTTAAATTAAAAAATATCACGTTAAAAGCGCAAACTTTTACCATTTGTTTTTATATAAAAATGAATTAGTGATTACAGTCAATGTTAAAGGACTAGTACTTAATAATATGTAATAATTGCAGTAAAAATGCAAACGTCTGCATATTTAATAATTAACGGTCAATTGTGAGCTGTTAATCTTAACAAAAAAAACAACAATGATTTTTAGTTATGTTTTCGTTAAGAAGTAATAATTGTCGATGTCGCGTATAGTTGCATACAATGTATTAAACCATAATATTCGAAAAAAGGTAATCGTGATTCAAAACGATGTCACTTAAACGGTCAAATAATTAATTCATATTTCCACGCCTAGCTATGTATACAAAATCTTGTCATTTCTTCTTTGAGTTTATAATATTTCGATTTATAAGTATTGATAATCATGCTTTTTCGTAATTAATAATTATCTTGATTGAAAGCTATATTCATTTCACAAATAGTAAATAATTAGCGTTTGATATGTTTTTATTAGATAGGCATTATTAAATCGAAAGCGTAGTGTCTATCGAGCGCGTTACACCGTAAAAGATGCCAGTATCTTTGTTGCTTTCGGATGATTATCCAACAAGGGAACATTATTTTAATGACAAGATTTTTCAAGGCGTCGGGCGGGGAGGATGTCTCCGGCGGGTACAAATGGTAAAAGCGTCAAACACAGATCTGTAGATTGTTAATTGGTTTTTCGGAGTTGTATGATTTGTATAGATCCTCGAATCTGATCGCATTTATCGGTGAAAGTAAAAATCGCTTGCGACAAGTTTTTATCAGATTAGCCCGACGTGTCTTAACAACGAATGGTTTAGATCGGTGAGTTTTATTGACTGTTTTCTTAACTTTTTTGAGACTGGTTATTCTTGTAACATGCCATGTATAGGGCCTTATTTTATGCCATCACCATGGGGTTGTCATTAAGCCATGCACTTGTCCGTCCGTCAGTCCTCACGTACTTACGCAAGTACGTCCTGAAGTTTCTGTACAGAACTTCTCTATAACAGCTGGGTATTGTTGGCTCAATCTTTTCAGGCTGATGAGCCTTAATAAAATTATGTGCAGGTGATCGTAAACGACAAAATGTATGCGACCAATACTGGCAGATGTATGGCCCTTAGACCATCGTTTCTCTATACCCTTTATATAAATGAACCGCGCGCTGGGAAAACAGGGCTTAATGCATGTGAGCAAAGTGCCGTCCCAGATTAGCCTGTGCAGTCCACATATGTAAATTCGGGACGACACTTTCATTCAAGACTGGATTTTAGTTTAGAAAAGACTTGTTTAAACGAAACATTCCATGTAGTGGAAAGACTTGTTTAAACGAAACATTCCATATAGTGGAAAGACTTGTTTAAACGAAACATTCCATATAGTGGAAAGACTTGTTTAAACGAAACATTCCATATAGTGGAAAGACTTGTTTAAACGAAACATTCCATAAAGTGGAAAGACTTGTTTAAACGAAACATTCCATATAGTGGAAAGACTTGTTTAAACGAAACATTCCATATAGTGGAAAGACTTGTTTAAACGAAACATTCCATATAGTGGAAAGACTTGTTTAAACGAAACATTCCATATAGTGGAAAGACTTGTTTAAACGAAACATTCCATATAGTGGAAAGACTTGTTTAAACGAAACATTCCATATAGTGGAAAGACTTGTTTAAACGAAACATTCCATATAGTGGAAAGACTTGTTTAAACGAAACATTTCATATAGTGGAAAGACTTGTTTAAACGAAACATTCCATATAGTGGAAAGTCATTGATAAGCACGTGCGGAGTGGAATTTTGACACTTGTCATTTGAACAAGTATTAAATAATATATTGCGGTGATTTTTTGTCGTGGAATCAATCACTCTTGTAATGACAGTTTGATCTGTGTGTGTCCAGACATGTCGCATTGGGACATCAGCGTCTGTGACACATCTAGTTCACATCTGTGAAAAATAGGGGCAACGTTCTGGATAAAATGGTTCTAATTCATGGAGCTTAAAATGTCGTCCCAGATTAGCCTTCGCAGTCCACACAGGCTAATCAGGGACGACACCTTCCGCATTGACTTGATTTTCGTTTAGAAGAGATCTCCTTTCAGCCAAAAATTTCATAAAAGCGGAATGTGTCGTCCCTGATAAGCCTGTGCACAAAGCCCTTTTTCCCTGAACGAGGCTTATCTAGTTCACATCTGTGAAAAATAGGATCTCACTCACAAAGTCAAACCTTAATACTCACGTCATCGTGTATGAATTGTGTGATATTATACGATAATGATATCAAACGAAATCTTCATTGTTTTCTCATGTGAAAATCAGAGTTTGATTTTACATATAAAAAATAATTATATTTGTTTGATTTGTGCGTCACGTTATATAAAAAACAACAAAAGCTGCAACGAAAACAACAACAACAACAATGCAAACAACCATGACACAATAGAATTACATATTTTCGTTTAGAACAAACGTATATATAATTATATATTAAATTGCAGTCAATACTAGCAGCTCCAAAGACCCAACATATTGACATAAAATTCTTACTAGTTTGTTTGCTTAATGATGATATGGGGGTTGTGTTTGTTTTTGACGTTAACTCATTTATGCCTAGCGTCCTGAAAAAAGGACTTTGCAAACAGCGTAGACCCAGATGAGACGCCGCATGATGCGGCGTCTCATCAGGGTCTACGCTTTTTGCTTTAAGGAATTTCTGTAAGAAATATTCTAAATATAGAAATAAATATACTAAACACCCCTAATTTTGGAAATACATTGATCCAATTTAGAAGGATTGGAGAGTCCACTAGGCATAAATGGGTTAAGGAGGTCAGATAATAAACCTCCTCATTTGTACTCAGCGTTTTATTCGCAAGCTAAGACAATATAATCTGTGTGCCACTACTAAGTGCACATACTTTTTTACTGTATCTGACAACCACAGGGCTTCAATCAAAGCAATCAATCAGAGACAAATCATCGCAAGCAATGACTATTTACGCACCATCTCCGCACAATCAGGATTTTCTTTTTAATGGGCAATAAAAATTAAAAGCTTTTTAATGAGCCGACGGAGAGATTTCGACAGAGCGATTTAAAAAATGCATCACGTGAGTGAGGTGAAGAGAATTATAGGGAGGGGGACCTAGCGACGCTGCTCCATGTTGGTTTCTTCTGATACCTTTTTACCTCACCTGAGCACAACGTACGCACTTGCAGTAAGCCCTGTTTTCACAGAGCGCTGTTCAGATAAAGTGGCATTATGATCGATAGTAGATCGAGCGGTTTGTAAAGAAAGTGTTATGGTTTCATTATCCAGTATGCTAAAATCCATTTAATTTCTATTGTTAATTACTTTTAATTGTGGGTTTTTTTTTCTCCAAAATCTGTACTTAAGGCATAAGCATAATTATGAACATGTAACTGATATTTTGAAGAAGATCTCGTGACCTTTTATGAATTGCTGTTAATAGACATATACTGTCCCTGGTAATTCTGCCAGCGTTAATTAAATAAGAAAGAAGATAGTTAATTACAACGACAAATACTATCAAAGCGGAAAGTGTCGTCGCTTCTTAGCCTATGCGGATTGCACATTCTAATATTGGACGACATTTTCCAATATTACGGATTGTTTCGTTTATAAGAGGTATCTTCTAAACGAACGTCCAGTCTAGGAGGAAAGTTTATTCCCTGATTAGCCTGTGCAGACAACACTTTACGCGCATGCATAAAGCACAGTTTTCTCGTGGCGATGCTCATAATGTAAGAATTCTGCGTAAGCTTTAATGAACAAATGCATAGTTTTTGTAGTTTATTTTTCTGCCAGAATTGTTATTTGACACATCTACATTCAGACAACTTTATTACTCGCCAAATATGCATAAAATTAATCGACTGGTGAAAATCAGCGTCACTGTTATGTCGAGATTATTGTTGCAAATAATGTAAATCGGGCTTTAAATCTGCTATTTGAAAGTATCATTTGAGTTTTTACAAAACATGCGAAATTAATACACCACGGCGCACCTCGTGCATGAAATATTAAACGTGATGATGTAAGAATAAATTTGCATATGTATGTCTTTTGAATATACATTTATCATAATTAATGAAAATTATCTTAGACTAACTTCTAACGAATACATTGAAGCAGTTTAAATAATGTGATTTATTGGGCAATTGAAATGAACAGTATTCATTGGTCAATTTATTAATCAACCATTGTTACTATTTGTTTAACACATTATTTGTGTATTTTTTCATTTCTGTATTACCATTGTTTAAGCTATTCATTTGCAAGTTGAAACGGTGTCATTATTCTCATCGTGAAGTGGCACGCCTTATATGATTTGATATATTGCGGACATAAATCAACCATGAACAAAATGAGACTTATGCAGTTATTAAGGTAAAATAAACGAAATGTTGTACTCGTTATCCGACAGACAATCGCAAATTTATGTGATCTCTGATAAGAGGAATTACACGAATTTAGAGCTGTTTACAATATAATAACGCCAGCGTCGATAACTTTAAAACTAGTAGACCATCAAAGTAAGAAGGATCAGATCGCAAACGTTGATAAATCATTCGTTAAAATACGAACATATCCAATGAACGTTGTCACCCGCGCTGAAAGTTTCTTTTCATGTAGATCAAGATAAGCACATTAATACGCATTAAGTATTTTTATTTTACACTTATTCACTTTTCAATTATATCACACGCCACATACTTATGTAAAATGAGTGATACGTTTTGCACGAAAGTTATAATTGGTTGAGAAAACTATCCTATAAAAAAAAGCCGCGTCATGCGAAAATAAGTCTTATTCACAATACGTCCATCGTATATTCAGACCAGCATGGCCAGGACCTAAATGACTGTGAGAAAGTGCCGTTAGATCGTATACGACCCGTTTTCGTATGACGCGACTCAAATGAATCTGCAAGCGGAAACTCGAAATTATAAACAGCACGCATATTAACATAGCATTTTAATAATAACGCTCGTTGGATTTGAGTTATTCTTAGTTAAGCATTTAAACAGACATTTTCTTTTTAATTGTTTCATAATTATGGTTAGTGATTATATTCGTTTACTGCTTGTCAAGTGAGGTTTCCGAATGTATAAATTTGTCAAATTTATTTTTGATTTTTTTTAACATTATATGTAACATACATGTACATACACGGACAGGGAAACAAGTATCACCTACGGTCATTAGTATATTATTTAGTTAACATTTCTACAAGTATCACTTACGGTCATTAGTATATTATTTAGTTAACATTTCTACAATTGCCAATATTTTTATTCCACTTGTTAGTGTTATTAAGAAAAGAAGCGAATAACAGAATATGTTATAAACTTGTCTTATATCTAACTTTTAAATATTAAAATAAAGTTTTGAACATATGAAAAACATGCTTAATCTAATGTTTTGTTCACGTAAACATATATGTTGCGCTCTGTTAAAATGGGGCTTAATGCTTTTGCGTAAAGTGTCATCCCAGATTAGCCTGTGCAGTCCGCACAAGCTAATCTGGGACGAAACTTTCCGCCTAAACTAGATTTTTGCTAAGAAGAGAATTTCTTTTTAACAGAAAATATCATAAAAGCGGAACGTGTCGTCCATGATTAGCCTGTGCGAACTGCACAGGCTAATCTGGGATGACACTTCCCGCACATGCTTTAAATCCTCTTTTCACATAGCACGGTCCATATGAACAGCGCTCTGGGAAAATGGGGCTTAATGCACAGGTTAATCAGGTACGAATGGAGCTTAATGCACAGGTTAATCAGGTACGAACAGCGCTCTGGGAAAATGGGGCTTAATGCACAGGTTAATCAGGACAGCGCTCTGGGAAAATGGGGCTTAATGCACAGGTTAATAATGGGGCTTAATGCACAGGTTAATAATGGGGCTTAATGCACAGGTTAATCAGGTACGAATGGGGCTTAACGCACAGGTTAATCAGGTACAAAAGGGGCTTAATGCACAGGTTAATCAGGTACGAATGGGGCTTAATG
The DNA here is from genome assembly GCF_020536995.1 of Dreissena polymorpha. Classification (NCBI taxonomy): domain Eukaryota; kingdom Metazoa; phylum Mollusca; class Bivalvia; order Myida; family Dreissenidae; genus Dreissena; species Dreissena polymorpha. The sequence continues at coordinate 76,080,737 of NC_068363.1, read as the reverse complement.
CACTTGGTACGAATGGGGCTTAATGCACAGGTTAATCAGGTACGAATGGGGCTTAATGCACAGGTTAATCAGGTACGAATGGGGCTTAATGCATAGGTTAATCAGGTACGAATGGGGCTTAATGCACAGGTTTATCAGGGGGCTTTATGCAAAGGTTAATCAGGTACGAATGGGGCTTAATGCACAGGTTAATCAGGTACGAATGGGGCTTAATGCACAGGTTAATCAGGTACGAATGGGGCTTAATGCACAGGTTAATCAGGTATGAATGGGGCTTAATGCACAGGTTAATCAGGTATGAATGGGGCTTAATGCACAGGTTAATCAGGTACGAATGGGGCTTAATGCATAGGTTAATCAGGTACGAATGGGGCTTAATGCACAGGTTTATCAGGGGGCTTTATGCAAAGGTTAATCAGGTACGAATGGGGCTTAATGCACAGGTTAATCAGGTACGAATGGGGCTTAATGCACAGGTTAATCAGGTACGAATGGGGCTTAATGCACAGGTTAATCAGGTACGAATGGGGCTTAATGCACAGGTTAATCAGGTATGAATGGGGCTTAATGCACAGGTTAATCAAGTACGATTGGGGCTTAATGCACAGGTTAATCAAGTACGATTGGGGCTTAATGCACAGGTAAATCAGGTACGAATTTTTTGTTCAAAGGAAGTATCTTCTTAACAAAAATTCAGCCTAAGTGAAAATCGTCGTCCCTGATTTGACTGTGCTGACTTTGCCTAAGTGAAAATCGTCGTCCCTGATTTGACTGTGCTGACTTTGCCAAGTAAAAAACGTCGTCCCTGATTTGACTGTGCTGACTTTGCCTAGTGAAAATCGTCGTCCCTGATTTGACTGTGCTGACTTTGCCTAGTGAAAATCGTCGTCCCTGATTTGACTGTGCTGACTTTGCCTATGCATTAACATGGTTTTTCCCTGAGCAATGCTAATAAAGTATGCGATTTTGGGAATTCGTACAACTTTAAAGGAAATGATTCCTTTTAAATATTTTAATACGCTTGAATTAGGATACATATAGGCGAAAATATTGTCTTAAACAGCCTTCGGGGCTTATTAAACCCAGAGCACTTGGAGAATGCGATTCCATAATTGTATACAATACACACTAATTAATATCCACAGATTATTCTACCCCCCCCCCCCCCCCCTCAATGCCAACTGACTGGAGTAAGCGCAAGCGAACCAGCGGTCCGGACAATAAAACAATTTTGAAAATGTTGAGATATATGTTTAGATAGTCTTTTATCTGTTGGATATATCATTTACTTCTGAACACTGTCCAAGTCTTTGTTAGACGGTACTATCAAGTAAACACATGACATGGCTATCTGTAAATTGGTAAGTACTTTTTATATTGTTTTTTTTTATAATCAGGCGATATATTGCGGGACATAATGGCATTTGTAACTGTGACCAACACTAAACTTTTTTGTTTGCAATAAAATATTGCTGCTTGACACTATTTCAGAAACGTTATTTAACTTTGACAACATTGCTTTATTAAACATAACGTGTATCTAACTACAGCGATACAAATAATAAAAAGCTAAATTCATTAAATCAAACTTAGTTTAATAATGACATTTTTGTACTACGTTTAATAGAACACAGGATGTGTTCTCGACACTGTCTTGAAATATTATAAAATTTAAATTAAAAAAATAAGGAGAAAACCCCATGGTGCTATCATATGATACTCTTCCTTAGAAAACTGGGCTTAATGCATATTCGTAAAGTGTCGTCACATATTAGCCTGTGCAGTCCGCGTAGTAATCAGGGACGGACATTACGCTTTGATGGTAGGTATTCTTTTAAATAAAGATTCTTCTAAACAAAATTCCTGCTTGGGTAATAGCGTTGTCCCTGATGCACATGCTAATCTGGGTGGATTCTTTACGCACATGCATTAAGTCTGGTTTTTCCAGAACGAGTCTCGTTAATTTTCTTCAGATAAAACAAAGAGGACGTCAATAGAACGTTAATCGGCCACTTATTATTACTATCGCTGGGGTCGGATTCATCTGTTGCGACTAATTTGCATACTGACAGATTTATTGCTCTACAGAAATGCATGATTTACAAAGAAGGGCGTGATGTTCACTGTATTTATAAGGGCGTGATGTTCACTGTATTTACAAGGGCGTGATGTTCACTGTATTTACAAGGGCGTGATGTTCACTGTATTTATAAGGGCGTGATGTTCACTGTATTTACAAGGGCGTGATGTTCACTGTATTTATAAGGGCGTGATGTTCACTGTATTTACAATGGCGTGATGTTCACTGTATTTACAAGGGCGTGATGTTCACTGTATTTATAAGGGCGTGATGTTCACTGTATTTACAAGGGCGTGATGTTCACTGTATTAACAAGGGCGTGATGTTCACTGTATTTACAAGGGCGTGATGTTCACTGTATTTACAAAGGCGTGATGTTCACTGTATTTATAAGGGCGTGATGTTCACTGTATTTATAAGGGCGTGATGTTCACTGTATTTACAAGGGCGTGATGTTCACTGTATTTATAAGGGCGTAATGTTCACTGTATTTACAAGGGCGTGATGTTCACTGTATTTACAAGGGCGTGATGTTCACTGTATTTACAAGGGCGTGATGTTCACTGTATTTACAAGGGCGTGATGTTCACTGTATTTACAAGGGCGTGATGTTCACTGTATTTACAAGGGCGTGATGTTCACTGTATTTACAAGGGCGTGATGTTCACTGTATTTACAAGGGCGTGATGTTCACTGTATTTACAAGGGCGTGATGTTCACTGTATTTACAAGGGCGTGATGTTCACTGTATTTACAAGGGCGTGATGTTCACTGTATTTACAAGGGCGTGATGTTCACTGTATTTACAAGGGCGTGATGTTCACTGTATTTACAAGGGCGTGATGTTCACTGTATTTACGCGTTTGGTCCAGTGTTGTACTGGCTGCTATGGCTAATCAGGGACGACACTTTACGCACATGCATTAAGCCAGGTTTTCCAGAGCGAGGCTCGCGTTGCTTAGTAGCTATGAACACAATATTTGACCGGAACGACTGTGTCTATCTGGAATCTTCCTAGATGTTAACCTTTAGTATTTCGTACCAAGTTTGCAGTGTTTAGTGCACATCATATCGTTTCAATAACGAGTCGTGGGAATGACAAGCGTCCTAGTAGAGTGAACACAGATCCACACAATTACAAATTCTATAACATTTCCTTAAAACAGGATAAGCAGGTGTTAAATGGAACGGCAACAACTAACTAACATAAAGTATCAAAAGATGTTGTCGATAACGATGCGCTATATTCGTTTGATTAATGAAGAGTAGCCTATTTTCCAATGAACCGAAATAATCTAAAGGAAAGGAAAGCTCATAAATTACGGAAAGATCCGAGTATTGCGCCTCCGATGATATCGTGATGACTCGTGTTGTACTATCGCCTAGAATATCTCGGTTGTAAATTTGAAATGTTGACAGCAAGGTTGAAGCTGTTATGTAGTAAATTTTCGTACGGAACGCTCTATACGTTCATAAATTCACACCTTGTTTATTCGTCGAATACAATGTTTGAAATGTGAAACATTTTTATTTTCTGCGACGGTATGGTGACGCTAAATAACTTCAGTTTTCTGTCTTATTTGTACCTTGTGAGTTTTTCCGATGCTCGTTCACGTATCTTAAATGTATTTATATATGTGATAGTAAATTCCAACGTTTTCATATGCAAAGTGCGATTGACTGAAATATAAAAGTTCCAATAATTTCTTCCTAATTATTTATTTATTTGACGTCATAGAAGGTTCAAACTATCATAATATGGATTTCAGTCTTTTTTTAAAATTGTAACATGAAAGATTCGTAAAATCAGATAAGTTCGCGCCATTGATCCCTCAGGTAATTATTATAAGATTTGAATTGATTATTTTGTCCAAATGTTTTGATCCAAGTTTTTAATTTGATAAATTTAATCACATATCGTTTTTAAGAGACATAATTGACGGTCATTACGAGTCAGGAGAAATTTAGGATCAGAAAAAAAAAGAAGACACAACAATATGGCATTCTTAGAAGTGATGCGGGGAATTCGAAAAAAAGTGTTTACAATATCTACCATGACTTTTCGTGAGTGTGGTTTGAAGAAACAGTTTTTTTATCGCAAGTATTGTTACAAAAATCAAATGTATTTAATAGATAAACAGATGCGTATATCATCATACTTATATTGTTATTTTTAAGTATATAGTTGTGTACTCTGTTTCAGTATGAGCTTATACACTTAAGATGCTTAAAGGATAACAATACATTAAGACTGTAAACGGTTTTTGAAAACCATTCATACGTTAAGGCGGGTACTTTATTGTGTTGTTCGAAAGACTTTTCATGGTTGATGTCATCTTTTGAGGGAAAACTAAAAAATCTAACCTTGTGTAAAGCCGCATGTTCACCTGGAATTAACGTCTCTTTTTCACGGCAGTCTACGATAACATCATCGACGGAAATAAAGAAACATTTCAAAGGATTCTGTAATGGTGTTCAAGTTTTGAATGAGATCGAATCGATAGCGACAAAGTCATTCGATGATAGTGTCAGCCGATAAGGATGATTTCATTCGCGTCCATAAAATGTTCAATTCGAAATTGAGTTTGCTGATACGGAAACTTCAAAGCGCTTAGCTTTGATGAAGTTTACTCGATTATAATTAAATATTTCCTCGATGGCATCTTGCATTTGATGATTTGATGATTTCATCTGTCATAGCGCAAAACATCTCAACTGCAAACACGCGAGCGCGATGTTTGTATGATATACAATGTTCTGTGACGCAATGCAAATTAAACGATTTGTGGAAAATTGACTGTTGTATAAACAAGTAAATACATGTATTGTATTTTCAAAAACAAGTTATGGTATGCTATTTTCTTTCTTAAGCACGTGCTGTCGAATGAAACGCTGCGGGATTATCCATACGAATTAAAATTATCTTAAACTTTCTTTATGAAAGTAGTGTATGAATTGAGCATTTGATGTCAAGTTTTATTTTAACCCATTTATGCCTAGCGTCTAGAAAAAAAGGCCTTTGCAAACAGCGTAGACCCAGATGATACGCCGCATGATTTTTGCTTAAAGGAATTTCTGTAGGAAAACATTCTCAATAATTATTGAAATAAGTATACTAGACATCCCGAATTTAGAAATACATTCATCCAATTTAGAAGGATGGGGGAGTCCACGAGGCATAAATGGGTTAAAACATCCATAACACGACCTCTCTGGACAGTTTTCTTGACAACAGATGCCTTTTCTTTAAAAAAAACAAACAGTTTATTTTACAAGAGTGGGGTCGAGAGTTTATCATTGGCGGATGATCGACTAACAATTTTGAACCCTCGATAAGAGAGCAAAACTTAGAATGTATTATCAAACATCGTTATGTTCTCTTATCATAAAATGACAAACACTCTTATCTGCCTCACTCCGACATTTTACGGGTACTCTTCTCTTCAGTACTTGCCATAGATTGATAAGAAAATTCCGATATATACTATAGTTTTAATCAAAAGCCGGTTTGCTGATAACTACACTTTCGTTCAATTGTGATTTATTCTTGTAAACAAGTGAGCTTCATGCAACGCCGTTAAAAGACAGATTTTGTTGATGGCCATTTCATGGCATTTCTTGGATTTTTCAGTCGCGCAAACCTGGCTAGTTCCAAAAATTGCATTCGAATAATGCATTTTTTTTACTTATGAAAAAGAGAAATAAAATGGTTTTCGACATTCATATTAAATAATTTATTTCATTTTTAGATTTTTTTTAGATTTAAGGTGCATCTGTTCCAAATGTATTATAAAGTTTATGTACGCGAATGATAAACAAAAAATCCATTTAAACGTTTTTCGCATTTCTGTTAACATTTTTACTGCATATAGTTTATTCAGTTCAAAACAAATCATCTTGTTAACGTTTGGTTTACAATTACACCATACGCCTTTTGTCTGAACATTTCAAATATGCCGGCCGATACATCTGTACCCGCTCATCACCTCAAGTATGCCGGCCGATACATCTGTACCCGCTCATCACCTCAAGTATGCCGGCCGATACATCTGTACCCGCTCATCACGAATTGACGCTTCTTATCCGAGTTATGATCAGCGTTTTCTAAATAATTCTTTTATATTTCCAGGGATTATCTTGTTGAATAAAACAACATATCTCGTCATCTCATCAGCGAAAACGCTTATCTTTACTACCAGACGTTTTTTACCTGGATTTCTATCCAATATTCTAGCCAACTGTCAGACACTATGGTTTACAGCATCGGGAAATCAAAATTAGAAACCGTACACCGGGCCTACTGCTTCTTGTAAAATGTATAAACCGTGAGTTACACCCAATTTGTCTTATCTCCAGCATGCAGCCCGGTAGATAACGGAGAACAATGTTAGCGATAGCGCCCGGTGTTGTGATAACTCGATTGAGAGAGCCGATAAGGCTTATTAGTCGAGAACTATGAGGACGCACCTGATAAGCCCAGACAAATGGAGAATTTCGAATTAGAAAGAGAAGAAAAACTGGTTGGAAATTTCGCTTTAATAGGACATATTTGCCGCGCTCTGATGAAACGGGGTTTAATGCATGTACGTTAAGTGTCGTCCCAGATTAGAACGTGCAGTTCTCAAAGGCTAACCAGGGACGACACTTTCCATCAAGAATGGATTTCATTTAAACAAAAAATCCCATGAAAGCGGAAAGTGTCGTCCCTGATTAGCCTGTGCGGACTGCACAGGCTAATCAGGGACAGCTATATCCGCACATGCACAAAGCCAAGCTTTACCGAGATATGCTCTTCAATTAACACTTTGGTGTTAACACCCGTGGTCTGATAAAATCTGCGAGTAAATAACTCGTGATTTGAAAAAATCAAGATGTTCAAAAAGTGCGACTTTTATTGGCCATAACATTTCGTGAAATATTTAAGCATCTTGCACTTCTATGTGCACTTTTGTTTCATTTGCTTATTGATTCTCGCATATACGAGTGAGTACAGTGCTACAAAAAACAAAACGTATTATGTTATATTACCAGTATCCCGCATCAGGACAAATACAACCTTATAGACTTAGGTAAAGACCACAGTATAGACTGATAATAATATACAGACAACAGTATGGGCTGCCGTATAGACTGCGGTAAAGACAACCACATAGACTGACGTATAGACTGACGTAAAGAAAACGTATAGACTGACGGATAGACAACCGTATGGGCTCCCGTATAGACTGAGGTAAAGACAACCACATAGACTGACGTATAGACTGACGTAAAGAAAACGTATAGACTGACGGATAAACAACCGTATGGGCTGCCGTATAGACTAACGTAAAAGGCAACCGTATAGACTGATGTATGGACTGACGTTTAGACTGACGTAAATACTGACTTACTGACAACCGTATAGACTGGCCTATAGACTGACGTATAAACGTTCGTATAGACTCACGTATCGACATTCGTATAGACTGACGCAAACATCTACACACTAACAAGTGCTATATAGCGGTATGATTTAAACTGGAAACTTAGGAGAGATGTAATATCTGATAAACGTCGCAACGGAGCTTGTCTCGAGACTTTATGTGATATGATATGATGAGAGGCTTCGTTCTGGTTGACACCAGCGAGTGACGCTTGTTGCATTCGACACACTGTCGGTGGTTCGCCAAGGAAGCTATATGTCAGAGCCACGTAGATTGATTATAGCGATTACAAGGCAACGCTAATACATTTTGATTTTAATTGGAGGGCAGGAGTAATTTTGACAATCTCGACAAGTCCATTTCGACGCATTGAAAGCCTTAGTGCAGATTATCTACCGCATATCGCTGGTAATTTGATCAAGGCGAATTACACAAACATAATGCGAAGTACCTTTTTAGAAATTGACGATTCAATGAAGGCATTAATTTGGGTGTCAGGTAGTTTGCTACCATGAATCGTTGTATTCGTTTTAGAAGCGATGAAACTGCTCGTGCTTTTCCAAACCATAACTCATATATTACAAAGTATTATTCCCCCTCGCCTGTATATGTTCATTGGGTTGGTTTAGTGTTGACTTTAAAATGTTCAGAGCGTTAGTTAAGGCAGTGACGTCTTAATGAACTGGCGTTATGCACTTACGTTCATCGCTAGAGTGGATACCATTTTACAATGCGTCTTCTTAATCTTGTTTCACCTTTGATGAGTGGTTTCAAGTGTATAACATATATCAATGATCATATATGAATTCTGGTCCAGATAAGTTAGTTCAATTCTTTATGCATACAACGTGATGAAATGGCACCACAAGAAAATAGTTCTTTGTGTGAAGTCCTGAATGCCATTGACAACAACTATTCTCGTAAGAATCCAAACCAGACACAATGGTAACTTGAAGTTGTTGTTAATTGACATTTGAACAACAATTAATACAACAATACCTCTTAAATGATGTATGACAATAACGGATTAATTGTCGCTGAATTGGGCACGTTAGATAAAGCATAATTAATTGATAAAGCGTAATTAAAGAAAGGTCCCACAAATCATTGCATATAATTTAGGATCAGACTAAATATTATTAAATCATAATTTCCCAAACGTTGGCCGTATAATCTTACTTTTTTTGATAACAATTTACACCCGGTACCGCATGATACGTTTGTGTCGCTCGTTGAAAGGTATTCAAGACGTTATGGTTAACTGCTACTCTTATCTCTAAAAATAATCAGGATTTGATAATTCATGATGTGGAAATTTGAACATCGTAGGTTCAAGTTAATTAATCATATCAACTAAATTATGTTTTTGACAATCGTGACAAGCAATCTAATTACGACTGTATTTGTTTAGAGTGATTTTGATTTTTTGGTCTTTTTTCGAAATACTTGGACTTATTTCCTATACGTCAGCTTTCGACGCATGTTCGTGTGTTATTCACGAAAAGGGCGTTTCAAAATATTGTAATAAAACCGTAGGACGACGCAATAATATCGAACAGATGTGCTGTGAACACTAGGTACTCTATTAAGATTCGCTTTCTGTCTGGCAAACCGTCGTGGTGTAAATCGTTTCATTTTGTTTATTTTCGCCTGGAATGGTTACGGTGCAATTCATGTAATAGAATCGTGTCTTTCCAGTATGTCTATGTTATTATCAATTAAAATCATGGATGGTTTTCTTAATGTGTACGTATATTAAACTAATTTTCTTTGTTCAACTCATCGCTCTCATTTCTTTTTTCCTGCAATCAGTGTATTACCAATGTTTCTTTTTAATAAAGCAACAGATTTTGGCAAAATTCAAAATATATAGTGGTGTACAACCGTAACGTAACACGTTGACGGTTACGTCCCTTAAAAATGTGTTAGCCATGATCCATAACCGTGTAACGAAAGGCTAAATTGGAAAAAGTAAATCCATAGGTATAATGTCTGAGTAAACAATCTAACCGCTGAGTGTGCTTGTTTTTGTATGATTATTGTTGTCAAATTTTAAAGACTTCATTATTTTATATTTACAATTAAACCAGTCTTGTTGTATTTTGAGAATTGAGAATTTTAAAATTCAATTGCTCCAAAGGTTGTTAACGAAATTGGGCAAAAGTTAAAAATGAACTATTAAATTAATACATAATTTGTATTAACGGAGTACATGATTTGATGCTTTCATTTTGTCATAAATTATTTTAATACAACACATGGAAACAGTTTTGATTTTAAGTCAATATGACTGATTCACTTAAAGGGGCCTTTTCACAGATTTTGGCATTTTTTAAACTTATTCATTAAATGCTTTATATTGATAAATGTAAACATTGGATCGTAAAAGCTCCAGTAAAAAATCAAGAAAAAATTAAAAAAAGGAAAAGAACATTGCCCGGAGCAGGTTTCGAACCAGTGTCCCCTGGAGTCCTGCCAGAGTCCTGAAGTAAAAACGCTTTAGCCTACTGAGCTATTCCGCCGAGTACACATTTTGACGTATTTTATACCTTATATAAGCAATCTTCGTAGTTTTACAAAATTTAACGACAAAAACAGAACTCTCCAAATTATTCAATCGTTTCGCGTTGCAACGCTTTATAATTTTTAGGTTTTAAAATCGTCAAAAGATGCATATAATGGCTATATTAGAGCATGGTTAATGTTCAGTATTACTGTTTCCTCACAAATATCATAACTAAAACGAAAACTTACGAATCGGAAACAACTTTTTTCAATTTTGTCAATTTACCAAAGCGTGAAAAGATCCCTTTAATATATGTCTGCAATATTTTGGACATGGCTCCAGTTTGCACAAATTATGCAACTTTCCCTAAAAACGATGGCAGGGAATACACCAATAGGTGGACAAATCTGTGTGCATAATGAGTGTTTAATTTTTTTATTTATTTTTCAATGCAAATTTACATTTTTGTGTGCTAATGATCATAGACTCAGATATCTTCCAATAATGTACCAACTGCACAACAAAGATAAAAATCAGGACTTGCTTGCAATTTAAGAGCTTTGGTTTGCATATTAAAGCATATTTATTGTACAACATTGTTTTTGACAGTAACTTAATCACAAGTTTCATGTAGCACAGTTCTAGATTATGAATTCATTGTTTTCTCCCAATACCATATGAATTATTCAGCTTATCTTTACATCTCGAGCCTTAATGAAACTTGGTACTGGATTTCAGCGATTATCTCTCGTCACATGTCGTCATTTATGATAGTGATAACAGAGTTTTGTTTAGAAGGGGTCGCATTGCTTAATCAATCTTCTCTTGTACGTTCATTGCTATTCAGGCCTGTACAATCATGGAATAATTGTGTTTCACTGCCTATTGTATTGGGGCCTTACTGTACTGAATAGGACACCTTGCATAAATTGATATTTAAGATAAGGAACAAACAATTAAAAAGACATTATGTTTTTCACTGAAAGAGATCACAATCCAGATCTGTGTTTTAACCAGGATTTAAATGTTTAAGCTATTTAAACTATTTAGCGCTCTGACAAAATAATAAGGAATATGCTTAGTACAAACTACAAACTTCTAAATGTATTTTTACCAGAACAAAATATAAAAAGAACAGTCCCACATACTATCAAGATGTGTTCTATTAATCAAGTACATTTAATGATAATTCAAGTTAAAAACTTTTTCATGATCCAAGAGTAGACATGATTTCTCTAAAGAAACATAACAAATAAGACTCTCTTAACTGTTTGGACTTACTTTGTAATTTCCAAATTACTAATTTTATTTATAAATAACATTGCAATCGGCCTTGTTTGTGTCAGTGTATAATATCTAGTAAAGCCGTGAATTTGTCAGCACTACATGTCATAGATTCTAACGCATTAATTCCTGATGATGGCACTGATTTCTCCATTACATTGTAGGCTATCTTCAGTGGCAGGGGTAGATAACACATAAGTGTAGCTATCAAATAAAGATTCATATCTCCCAAAGGAAAGGTCTCAATTCTCAGTGGTACCCTAATGTTTGGAAGCCGAAAACGTTGATGCTTGTTTCAGATATTGAATGTTTCTGAAAAATTCACCTGATTGAAAAATATGATAAGCCAAAAACCTCTTGATTTGAAAGAGAAAGATAGCTTGTCAAATAAAAACGTCAGTGGTTGATTCAAGTTGTATTGCTCATTTCAGACTGTTTGATATTTGTTTATTAGTATTAAATGGTGATAAACACTTACATATCATTGGCAGTTTGTTTGTGACATCGCGGCAGCACTTCATGTTGACATTCAATGTCAAATGAACAACCACTGACTCGAGCAATGTTTGTTTTTGCCCACCTCTTTTTTGCGAGTTATTTCTTTAATGAGACATTAATTTAAACTCATAATATTAAACTGGTATTTATCTGATATAAAAATATGATAAAATCACCACTTATCATTGAGAGGTGTCAGGCAAATGGAAACATTTAAGTTGTCATCATTTTTGGTCTTTGATAAAAAACAAGATTTCAGAAACTATCCTCTGAGATTGAAGCGTTGTCTGCGATTGTCAGTTGATATAAGGTTTTCAGAATGGTCAACCAACCCATTTGCTTAGTTCAGTGAGACTTGAAACAGATTGTTAGGTAGAACAGAAATCAGTCAGGACTGGGGATTTATTTCACGCTAACAGCCTAACAACCTGCTATAAATTGTCAAGTGTTAACATGGTGATTATGGATCTCTTAACAGTGTTATAACAAGGCTTAGAGGAACTGACTATCTCACAGAAAACTGTAAAACAAAGCTGTAGGTTTGATAATTTGTAATTGTTATTTTTTTGTCAGTGATCAACAATTTATTTTCATGATAATTTTTTAAGAGAATCCTGCAGATTATATATATATTGTTATCTTCGAATTTAAAATAATTATGTAAATTTCAGATTTCAATATTCTTTGAAAATGTATGTTCTCAATTTGTATTGAAATATTTTTCTGTATGTTTTATTTCCTTGAACCATTGATTATTGGTGATGGGTGAGTTTTTTTAGTCTGGGAATTTAACAAAGTGTTACTTTTTGCATTCTTTTCAACGATTTATACTTTTCAGTTTTTTCTCAACAATTGTTTCATAGGAACTTTGGTACACATATTTTATTTGGCAAAGTAGAACACATCTTTCTAATCATTTCTCTTAAGATAGGTTTATCTTTAAGTCATAGAATTATCAACTCGATTGAAGTAGGGTATTGCTTTTTGTATCTGTTTTCAAACACGGTTACATTAAACTATTATTTTTTGGGGAATACTGGTTGCTTTATTATTTAGCTTTTGAAAACATTGTGCAAATCTATTTGGTAAATATAATATAAGTTAAAATATATAAAATAAAAACAAGAACAAATAATGATTTGCATAAATTATGCAATATGGTTCTGTTTACAGTAGATGACTTTTGTTATCTGAGGAAAAATAAATGACATGTTGTTTGCATAATGTTACACAAATACTGATTGTTAAATACATTATAATGTTCATGTTTAAGAAAATAAGTCAATTAAATAATAATACTTAAAAAAAATATATTATGTACTTTAAAACAAGTTTTTTTTTCAGAATATCTAAAAAAGGGTTTCTCTTGTAATGAGCAAGAATTTATTGATGTCAAATGTTACAACGTGTACAGGTTCCACCCCGACTTAAGACTTGGAAGTATTATACAGGGACTAAATAATATGTAATTATAGGATATCCATAAAAGCTGAAGTATTTTAGATGTTTTTTTTAATAATCCTAAACACACCAAAGAATTAAACATATTCTGCCTTTTTTTCCAGGGTCAGAAGATGAAGAAGATGAAGATGGCATAGTCAAGGAGGCTGACCAATCAGAAGAAAGAACAAATATGGAGACAGACCAATCGGATTCGCCGATACAAAGTGACCAGGAAGATGAACCAAATACTGAGGAGCTTACTATCAATAAGAGGGAAAATGATGTCAAAGATGGACAGTTGACCCAAAGTGAAAAATCTGACAAAGAAAGTGAAAAAATTATAAAATTGGAGGAAAGAGTGCAGAAATCTGGTGCAGTGTCACCTAGAAGATTTGAGGTGATGAGGAGACTTAATTTTCCAATTGATTTACTGACATTGAGACAGGTTGAGGAATCAGAATTCTTGTTGACAGGAATTCCGTGGTCAGTTACCACGGTTACCTCTGTCCAAAAGGGAAGTACCATCGGGCCGTATCTTGGGGAAACTGTGGCCCTAAGTTCTATCAAACCAGGCGAGTTGGTTCTGCAGGTATGTGTTATAAATATACAGAAAAAGTTTTGCTTGTTATCTGCCTTCCTACTATTAGTACTATATGGTGATTTTACAATGTTACTAAAATATGTTTTGTTTTTAGAGCAATACAAAAGTGCATTATTATATTTTGTGTAATATTGCTTAATTTTGAAATATAACAACACAATTTTTTATTGTATTTAATAACATTTATAAAGTATGATAAAATATTAATAATATTATCAATAGCAATATTTAAGATAATTATATCAATAATGATATCAATAATATCTTTATATATTCAGTGAAAGCTGTAACATTATAATGAAATAAAAATTAATAAAACAACATGTACATGAACTATATAAAGCAAAGGTTATATAGCAGAATACTTTTTTTCTAGCAATCCATATGATAAAATTCAAAATCACTCAAGAAATTTCATCAGATATCTAAAAAAAACTCTTTCCAACTGCAATATTTCTTGTTGTGATGATTAAGATAATATCGTATTGAAAGCCGTATATTTCGGATTATCTTCAACATTCTATCCACCAGCATGTCACGATAAGTTCGATAAACTTCAATGGGTCCCCTGTACAGCGATAGTTCCTCCACGTTGAAGAGTTTTGATATTAAGGGAGATTACTTTAATAATTTTGCAGCTGTTGCTTGTATTATCTCCTGATTATTTTAGTGACTTTATCACTAAGTGCAGGGAATCACAGAATGCCCCATCAGATATCCTCCTATCTAGGTGGGGTAGACAAATTTTTCGATCCCAACGAAAAAGAATATCTTCAGCCCACCAAAAAAACATCACACGAATCAAGGCAGTATCTTTGAAGATAATCACAGGACTTAAGAAATGTTGATAAGGCTGATAAAACTGTAAAAAGTGTTCCATTTTATCGGTTTGTGTCTGTTTTTATCGATTCAGGCTTATACAATTTGACCAAAAATCAAAATTAAATAATGGCTGCAGATAGGGTTGTGCATTCTAGAGTTGATAGGGAGATTGGTTGATGGCGTAGCGGTATTATCGATGGTTTTCAAAGTAAGATAAGGGTACTACTCTCCCCTGGTTTTGCACTGAAACGGTTCAATGAGATAACTAGAGGTATTTAAAGAAACTTATCTTACAGTATCAGCATACTGTTTTAAAAGAGGCATTTGGGCCGGTGATTATTCTAAAATCTTAATTGTATCTCTAGATGATAAGGGTATCACGCTTATCGACGATGTACTTAAAAAGATATTTTCATTGGAAGAAACGACTTGAATTTGAAAGACAATCTCTATATCAAACTCTATATCAAACATCGCCACTGTGCGTTTTGAAAGTTTCAGATTTAAGCAGGTATTTGAATTGACATTCTTGGTCGAGTGTCGTAGAAGGTTTCAGGTAGCTGATGCTGTAATAAATTAATCTTCGTACAGAATCCATGCTGGTGGTTAGTTTAATTCGGAAGATTTGATCAAATCATTGGGGGTGAGCTTCAAAGAGAAAATTTGCAGATATAATGCTAGTATGAAACCAAGTTGCGCACCAAAAAAATATTTAAACATATTTGAATGCTGCGATTGATAAGAATTGTTTTAATGTCTTTTCCATTTGTTGCATTTGATATTTGGGAGGTATCAAGATTTGTCCAACTGATAATGCACTGCCTTATCTTGTCTCACAAATAAGAAGGTGTTTTTCCAATAGTCAGTGCATTCTGTGTGAATTTTGGGGATCCATCAAGAATGTTCATGCTTAACCCTTTACCACTTGGATACGTATTTTGATGCATTTGTAGTCCCTTAGAAAAGTTAAATTTAATTAAAGACCTGTCTTTCTAGATTCAAGCTTTTAATGGCTTCATTTCAAACCCTAAGATACTTATGAGTAGAAAACAGCATAAAACCTGTTACTCACAGGCTGTTCTGGTTTTATGCTGTTTGCACATAGCCATTTTCACTTGGCTTAGACTGAGTGGGTAAAGATTAACTCACATTGCTTACATTGCTTACAGTATTTTTTTAATTACATTTAAGAAAATAAAAACATGACTTTTCAGCCATTAATTAAGGTTTTGGAACTGTTATATGAAATTTTCATTTTCTGTTCTTTCTTCAACTATTTTCTATTGTAAATGTATTCAGCAAAGTTTAAGAAAAATTTGCCAGACTGAAGGATTCTCAGACATTTCAAGTTCAACGATATAATTTGTTCCATTGTTCTTGTCTTGTTTTGTGAGTATATTTGTTTATTTTTTACTTTCAATGTCAAGATGGCCAGTTCATAGATTAAATTTGTTCGGTTTGTATTTTCCTGTTTAGAGAGTAAATATTTTTCTTTTTTTGTTCAGAGATTATTTTGTTCTATTTTTAGTTTCAAGGTCAAGATGGTGAGTTCTCATTCATTAAGGTCACAGAAGAGACGGGGGCGTGGCTCTCTTTGCTCCGCCCAGCAGAAGCAGGGTCATGTCATAACACCTGTGTCTACTTTGAAGGTAACCATAGTTACTTATTTAGACTCAATCTGGGAAAACTGGGCTTTATGCTTGGGCATAAAGTTTCTTCCCTAATTAGCCTGTACATTCTGCACAGGCTAATCAGGGTCAACACTTTCTGGGTTTGGTTAAGAAGAGACCTCCTTGAAATGAAAAATTTCATGAAAGCAGAAAGTGCCATCCAATATTAGCCTGTGCAGACTGCACCAGCTAATGGTGGACCACACTTTACACACATGCATAAAGCCCAATTGTACCCAAATGAGGTGTAATTTAAAGGAGAATGATTATTTTAACTTGATAAATATAGTATATTAATATTTTTCCTGCTCAGTTGATAAGTGTATACCAGCAATTATAACAAAAAAGCTCACTAAACAAGTATAGATTTTAATCATAATCATTGATTTATATTAAGCATTTGTTAAAAAAAAAAGGAGTTTTCAAAGGATATTTGCAATATTTGTAACAGTATTCACAAACGCAACTCTCAACTGGGTCTATAATAATATGATTAGTAAATAATTTTATCACATGCTATACCCTGTTTCCCAGGTAATACAACCCTTACATAATTTTTTTTATTACACATGTGTTAATACAACATTTTTAAGCGTTTTCATTGGCTTAGCTTTCGTTTATTGACCAATCGCATTTTGTTATTTTGCTGAAATGAAGTTGCAAAGTCAAATGAAGTCACAAAATGTAAACAACATTCGGGATTTATCATAATGTTTGTGTAAATATTTATTAAATTTGCTTATTTAAAAGCATGTGATAAAAAAGATCTGACACTCGTTGTCATATCATACCATATTTTATTAAACTTGTCCAGGAAATTCGTTAGTAAGCTCGCCAAAGGATCGCTTACAAACAAAATTCCTGAACTCGCTTAATAAAATATGGTATGATATAACAACTCGTGCCAGATCCTATATATATAGATATAGATAATAATATCATATAGTACTGTTTTCAGTTTAAACACAATTGTCACCAGGTTGAAATTTATCAGACATTTTAAAGTTTGCTTTTTTTTGCTTATTTGAATATTTCAAACTGGGCACCAATTGTCTCTTACTTTTTTATTAAATCAGATATTGGCAAATGCACTTACAGAACTGGTTGTAGCATGTTTTTTAAGTGTCCTTACGTCTGCAGTCAGTATTTTCCATTTTATACTAATGACTATAATTTGACATTATCTCAAAACAAAATGTATTTGAAAAGTGCATGATAACATATTTTAATGACGTGATGATTATTGCAAACATAATTTGTGTTCTTCCCAAGTTGATAACAAAGTTCTATACATTGTGAGTGATTGTCTAATCTGTTCTTGCCTTAAGGCAGATTGTATCGTTACTTCAAAAGTTTGTGATCGTATCGTACAGGGGGAAAAAAGCACATAATGAAATGAAAATTCTAAAATGGCTTCAATGTTAAATGAGATGCAAAATGCATGATGTGAACTTAAGTTTATAACAAGATACCTGCATAGGGCATTGGTTATGAACATAATAAAACTACCTTGTTAGTGAGAAAGGATTACTATTTCTAGACATTAGTAATGGATGTAAATGTATATTTGAGATAAAGTTCTAGATACAAATCACCGCCTGTAGATCGCATTTGTTGTTACAGGGCAGTGCGTGGGGAATAGATCTACGCTAAATGACATACCTTCAAATATTGATTGTCACTTTGTATTGATTGGTGCGCGCCACTTTTCACATCAGTTTTCACTACTTTTATCGCTGTTTGATCGCAATGTTGGGATAATGTTAGTTATGTTCATTGAAGTGCGCAAACTTTCTAGATTGTAGTCTTCATTAAGATTTTCATTATTATTGGCTCCAATATTATCGATAAATCTAATGGCATTGTTTTTTCTTTGTTGTTTTTTGGTTAATATGTTTTGATGCATTCACATTTTCACTGTTTGTAATATAATTTCCTTACTTTTCCTGTATTTTATTGCATATTATGTTGACTTTTTTCTGTTCTATTCTAAATTTATTGAAAAGTGGATAACTTATCAGAAATAACTGGGCATTGGCTTTAGGGTGTGAAACAAGTCCTACTGATAAAAACAAATTATTCAAATTTGAAAGGGCACATTGATGATACCACTTTTTTCCTGAGTTTTTTTTCTATAAGAAATATTGAAATATGCATTTCTAAGTTGTACCAATTGGACACAATCTATTAATCAGATGTTTGATGCAAAATGTTTGCAGATTATTATTCTAATGAAGGGGCCTTCATAGTCATGGCTTCTGTGAACATTTGATACGGTTTGCTTAAACACCAAACGCTAAGTTCCTTGGCAATTGTTTGATCTTAAAATGCGAACATTAAAGAAATAATCCCTACAAAATCCGTTTTATAGCTTAATTTAAATACAAATCTATGGACAGGTCCTGGAATCTTTTTGAAAATTAAGAGATCTTCATGTTTTGATAGCCATATTGTGAATACTTTGAATCAGGTCCTTTCATTGAGAATTAATGTTTATTTTTGTCCGAAATATTATCCGCTGGTATTATATAAAATCAATTTTAGCGCAATATGCAAATAATTTCCTGATCAGCATCATGCAGAACCTTGTTATCAGACTTTGAGGGATCTGTTTCAAGAGAAAGCTTTCCTTGTTGCTCAAACTTCCTCATTATGTCCGAGCTTTTGTGAACCCATCAACAAGCGAAGATAAATCTTGTTCACTGATTCTATCTTTATTCAACATAAAAAATGTCACATATTGTGATATGCAAGTATCTGCTGATATGCAAATGAGGGCATTAAACTTGGATAAGATATAAGCCGATTAATCGAAATATTTTTCCTTTGTGTTCCTTAACAGTCGGGTCATGAATATTTTGTCATACAAAATAATCTTCACTAGATTGCTATCTGTATTCTATTCACTAGTGAAAACCATAAAAAATTGGTGTCATTTTTTTCATAATGCAGAGCTCCAGATAAGGTTTCCGGTCAATTAGTTTTCACTACAAGATTTTTTTTCGCAATTAGTTTTTTTCCAAAATTCATCATTTCCAATTTTTTTTTCTTACAATGAAACCATGTAGAAGAAAGTGGCAGAAAGTGTATTATTTACAGCTTCTCTATGTTCTGTACTTTTGTTGTGCTTGACTATGGTGTCTCTTTGAGTGTTGCACGAGCCCTCTCTCGCCCAGACAGACGCCACATTGTGTTTTATACAAGAAGAACACCTCAAATGAATATCGGCATCCGAGCCTTCAATCTGTAACCAGGGAAAGTCATTTTGCATGCTGAGATCTGTTTTTGCGTGATACCGCGATGTTTGGGTTTGGAGATCTTTGATTCCACCGTTTTTGACACTATATAAGATAATAGACCGCCAACAATAGACTTTGGACTTTGAAACTAAGTGTACTTGGCGCTGTCGCCGAATGAAGTTTCTTTTGAACTCGTCCACGCTTTTCAGCCGCCATGTTCAATTTTGTAAACAGAAGAGCGGAAACAGAAATGCGAATATTATTGGTTACAATCAACTAATTCCCAGACACGGTATTGGAAATCTGGTTATCATTTAACTTTCACTGTGCAGAACTCAGAAATTCTGTACGATCAAACAGCCGGTCATAATTTGGATCCGTCTGTCTCAATTCGTTTTGATACGATGGATTTTGATTTTCTTTTAGTTTTTCTTTCAAAACAAATCGTAATAACGATAAAACGATGCTTATCTGGAGCTCTGATAATGATCTAATGGTTTTGTCATTTAGAGTACAAATACTTGGCAAGAAATTTTCAACTGAAAATTTAAATTCATAGGTTAAATACCTAGGTTTCCCTTAATGTGCATAATTAATGTGCAGCCTTATCTGGGACTACACTGAACACAAAAAGACTGAAAGACAGACACAGACAGACAGACAGATTGACAGACAGATTGACAGACAGATAGACAGACAGACAGACAGAGATATACCGACAGACAGACAGACAGAGATATACCGACAGACAGTGACAGACAGACATTGAAAGACACAGGCAGACATACAGACAAACATTCAGACAATTCAGCAGAAAGACATATGGAAACAGACAGAGAGACACAGACAGACAGACAGTGACAGCCACAGGCAGACAGACAGACATATATACAGACAAAAAGACAGACATACATACAGAAACAGACAGAGATACACAGACAGACAGACAGTGACAGACAAAGAGGCATACAGACAAACATACAGACAAACAAACAGACAGACATATGGAAACATACAGAGATACACATACAGACATACAGTGACAGACAGACATACAGTGACAGACAGACATACAGTGACAGACAGACATACAGTGACCGACAGACATACAGTGACAGAAAGGCAGGCAGACAGTGACAGACACAGGCAGACATACTGACAAACAGATAGACACACAGACAGACAGACTTACAGCAACATACAGAGATACACATACAGACAGACAGTGACAGACACAGACAGACAGACAGTCACAGACAAACAAACAGACAGACACACAGACAGACAGACAGACACTGTCATAGAGACAGAAAGACAGACACAGAAAGACAAGAACAGACAGCCTGATTATGTATTTTTTTATTCTTTACAATTTTAACACATTTATGTCTAGTGGACTCTCCCATTCTTCTAAATTGGATCATTTTATTCCCAAAATTAGGGATGTCCAGTATATTTATTTCTATATTTAGAATATTTCTTTCAGAAATTCCTTTTAGCAAACAGCGCAGACCCAGATGAGACGCCGCATCATGTGGCGTCTCATCTGGGTCCACGCTGTTTGCAAAGGCCTTTTTTCTAGACACTAGGCATAAATGGGTTAAATATGGTGAAAAATTCATAAACTAGTCTTACGTCTCTGTTGATTGATCAAAGTTGATTATAATTGACTGTGTCGTTAAATTTTTGTACTGATATATGTTTAATTATATTTAATGCTGATAGATTCCTAATTGATTTCTGATAATCTTTTGTCTGATTCATTAGCAATCATCCCAGCATTGTTCTGAAATATTTGATAATCAAAGTGTTTAGGTGCGTAATCAGAGATAATCTTTTGACACACAAAACATATTCTTATGTTTTAAAGACACTGTTCCACTGATTTATATGGAATGGTAGTTATTTGAAAAAGGCTGTAAAAGTTTTTAGGGAACCAGTGTTCACTTTCAAATCAATGTGAAACTTTCTTAGTGTGCCAAAAATTAGATTTCAGTGAAACTAAACATTTATACATTCATCACTACCGTGAATATTTAACAACAATATTTTTCCATCAATGCATTAGTCTTCCGGCGTCAGTTACTCTTCTTGGCAAATTTAACTGTAAATATAAACTATCACAAATATCAAAAAAATAATGTCAATTTCTAACAAATATACCAACAATAAATTACAAATTTAAAAACAGTTTCTTCCACCAAACATTTTTTATCCGCCCGCTCGGCGGAGGGACATATAATTAGTAGTGTCCTTCTGTTTTTCCGTCTGTCACAAAATTTTGAAATTTGCAGACGATATAAATTTAACAAATTTGCATGTTTAGTTATTTATGATTTAATAATCCACATGTGTGTGACCTTTAAGCTACTCTCGCATTATTGTATTTGTTTAACGGTATTGGAATTTAGCATAAAATAGAAAGAAAGTTTGTTGTTTTTGATAAATGAGTGAATATTTATTTCATTTTATATTCAAATTCCGAAATGGTAACAAAAGCGCTACCAGGTTAAGACATTGAATGCATGTTTAACACTTTGCATGCTGGGAAATTTGTAGTCTGCTAAAATGACGTCTGTTGAATTTCTAAAATAAGCATTTTCTTCGATTTTTTTTTTAAAGAATACTATCAGAATAGCAAACAGTTTGGATCCAGATGAGACGCCACAGAACGTGGCGTCTCATCTGGATCCAAACTGTTTGCAAAGGCCTTTAAAAATCGGTTCCCGCACTGAAAGAGCTAACAATATGTGACAAATTATAAAATGAAGCCCTCTTTGCTGGACTATTAAGAAATTAATTAAATGTCACTTATCCTAAAATTAAAGAAATACAGTTCTTTGTTATATGCGCATTTATAAGGACACAATGGTGGTCATCAATTTAACTCTTTCAGTGCTGGAACTGAATTATGAAGGCCTTTGCAAACAGTTTGGATCCAGATGAGACACCACAAAACGTGGTGTCTCATCAGGATCCAAACTGTTTGCTATTCTGATAGTATTCTTTGAAAAAAATTAAAGAAAATGCTAATTTAAGAAATTCAGCAGACGACATTTTAGCAGACGACAAATTTCCCAGCATGCAAAGGGTTAAGGTGCATAAGCGTCTTTAAAACTGAATAATTAATTATGATTCATTCTGATCAGTTATTGTGATATACTCACCATTTATTTATCAGTATTCATTAGATTTCTGAAAAGCAATCGCAGTTATAAAATCTTTGGGCTTATCAAGCCCGTTATTTGCCAACAGTTTGATAGACATGAATCTAATTTTCTGAAGTGTTTAGTCTGTAATTATCAGAAATCAGATTTTAATGCAATCATTAAATGCTATCTACATATAAAATCTAGATTAAACTGTTCGCACAATATTGTGTTTAGAATTTGAATAGATCTAGTGTACGGGAATTTTAATGATATCGGCTGGCTGCTCATGTTTCAGATTTCACAGATAAAAATCGTGCCTTAAAAATTTAACGCCCGATAAGATCACAGTATAAGCACAATGAAGTAATGATGTGACAAATTGATTAATAGTATAAGATATTAAACCACTGAAGGGAGAGGGTCTTTTATGTTTTAGAGACTCATGAAATAATAAGCAAGCTGGCCTTTTGAAATGTGTTTAGCTTAGAGGTGACATATTATATAACAATTGAACTTGTTGTATAACAATGAAAGAAACATTAACCCTTAAAGCGCTGGAGCTGAATTTTAAAGGCCTTTGCTAACAGTTTGGATCCAGATGAGACGCCACAGAACGTGGCGTCTCATCTGGATCCAAACTGTTTGCTATTCTGATAGTATTCTTTGAAAAAAATCGAAGAAAATGCTAATTTTAGAAATTCTGCAGACGACATTTTAGCAGACGACAAATTTCCCAGCATGCAAAGGGTTAAAACGCTTGCTGAAAATGTAATAAAAAATTGAGAAAAATCAGTGACAAAAATGCAGGTCTGTTTGTATGGGCAAATAATTTGTAGATGTGATCTTCCCCTTGAACACAATCAGAAAACAATTTAGGCAAACCAAACAAAGTAAACAATTGAGGCAAACCAAACAAAGTAAACACTATTTTCTGCAACACCATCAACTTTAATTGAAATAGTAAAATGAATCAATGAAGTAAGTGACTTAAGCAGTTATGCTTAAAAACAAGGTTTGAGCATTTTTGAGAAACCAGAGCCTACAGATCAGCCAAACTGCCATGTGCGAAACTGAACCCTTTCACCTCCCACTTGTTAGTCAAATGCCCTAAAATAACTAGTCCAGGTCAGATTAACCCTTTGCATGCTGGGAAATTCGCCGTATGCTAAAATGTCGTCTGCTGAATTTCTAAAATAAGCATTTTCTTCGATTTTTTTCAAAGAAAACTATGAGAATAGCAAACAGTTTGGATCCTGATGAGACGCCTCATTCTATGGCGTCTCATCTGGATCCAAACTGTTTGCAAAGGCCTTCAAAATTTGGTTCCAGCACTGAAAGAGTTATAAGATATGAGCCTCACTCTGTGAAAAAGGGGTACGGGCTAAACAGGGACGACACTGTCCGCCTTAACTAGGCTTTTGCTAAGAAGAGACTTTCTTTTAACAAAAAATATGATTAAAGCAGAAAGTGACGTCTCTGATTAGCCTTTGCAGTATTTACACACATGCATTAAACCCCCTTTTTACAGAGCAAGGCCCATATTAGTTTTAAATTCCACGTAGGAGGTAAAATCTGGTGTGAGGTGGAAGAAGATCTTGACGAGGGGACTGAACTCTTGGCATCATTCACCACCAGTCAGGGCAGCCCCAGCGCTAGTGTAGAGCCAGAGAGACGAGACAGAGTAGAGGCACCTGTCCGGGAAGCAAGAGTTGTTGTCCCTACTGGAGTGAAGAAACCCGAGGCCAAGTCTGGTATCTCTGTGACACCTCAACCAGGTCGGTGATCATAATAAATTTATATGATATAGACCTCCAGGGGGGGCTTGACGTTTTCAAATTGTAGATAATTGTTTATGTTTGCATTTGTTATTATTCTTACTTGGGTCGTGTTGACAATCAGTGAATTGTTAATTAGCACATTTAAGACATTTCCTAAGTAGAATTTAATTTTTAACATTAATTCAGTATTACCTTGGGGTTGTATGGTTGAGAATGTACACTCCGATTCACTTTTAATCGGCCAAAGAATAAAGATACATCAACATTTACTGTAAAATCATGTATATTTGTTGGCTTAAAATTTTGTGGTTCTTAAAAACAGACTTTTGGACTCTTCAATTTCTTATTCTGGAAAATAACAAACGTATTTGTGTTGGTCCTTTTTTTATGTTTTTGTCATACACTAGTAGATTGGTCAATGAAATCATGTTCTATCTGACTTCCAGCCCTGATCTATGGCTGCCCGTTCTGCTACGTACGTTTCTCAAGCCGTCGTACCCTGGACGCTCACCTGACCTACTACTGCTCCAAGAAGCCTGCAGGTTTTGTCAGTCTCTCGGAGCTTCAACAGCGGATCCAGTTACAGACACAGGCTGTGCAGTTGGAGCTGCAGGCGAGGAACAAGGTCGATGATGAGGATACGGGTGAGTAAAACTTGGTCAGGTGGCATCGAGGACATATGGCTTAAAATTCTACCATTAAGAAATTGCATAAAATACTAGTATGACTTGTTGCATTCAATACTAGTATGACTGATTGCATAATATGCTAATAAGACTGATTGCATAAAATACTAGTATTACTAATATGCTATTATTACTGATTGCCTTCAATACTAGTATGCCTGATTGCATTAAGCACTAGTATGACTGATTTCATTCAATACTAGTATGACTGATTGCATTCAATACTAGTATGACTGATTGCATTCAATACTACATGTAGTATGACTGATTGCATTCAATACTAGTATGAGTGATTGCATAAAATACTAGTATGACAGATTGCAGAAAATACTATAAAATAAGTTTATGTTGTGTGTTTTTTACTTGAAAAATGAGTAACACTAATATTTTTAATGAGTTTTGCTTATCTTCAACTTTAAAATGATTTTCATTTTCTACTTTTGCAGATTCTCCAATCAGCAAAGAGCAGACAACTCCCAGGGGCATTAAACGTGCGGCTGATGAAATGTCACCAGAACCAAATGAAAACAGCTCCGACGCTGGATCCCCAAGGCCAAAGTCTCCTAGAAAAGCCGTCTCACACAAGTGTCAATTCTGCTCCTACTCCACTGACAAGCCCGCAAACCTTCAGCTTCATTTAGCAACACACAAAACAGCGATAACGCTTAAGCCGACAGAAGTTGAGCGACTGTCCGTCTCGCCAGCCTGCAATGATGAAATGTTCTGCAAGGAATGTAAGATACAGTTCTCGTCTATGAGCACCTATCAAGGGCACAAGGAATTTTATTGTAGATTTCGTCTGGGAGCAGGGAAAGAATCCGAAAGCGAGCTTGCTTCCCCAGGCAGTGGAAGTCAGGCGGTGAATGAAATGACGTTAAAAGTGCTTAAATCAAATCAGTTGGCTGTAGAATCGCAGCTGTCTGCCAAAGGGCAACTTCACCCGACCCTTCTAGCTTCAAGTCCACACCTTCTGCATTCCCAGGCTCTTGTCTCGGAACTTACGTTAAAATCACAACAGAATGAAATAACTAAAACCACGGTAAAGGCGCACAAACCTGTTAGCGCAACAGTAACTCACAGTTTACTTTTGTCGCCAAAAATGTCAGAAGACCAGCCTTTAGATCTGAGTAAATGGGCTAAAAAAGACAGCAACGATGAGAAGAGATTGGTTTTAAGCAAAAGTGAAACTTCAGCTAAAGAAATTTCTTGTAAGTCGGAACAGTTAAGCCCAGCAGCAAAGAAAATCAAATCTGAGGGGAAATTGCCAGAAATTCAGACTGCACTTCCAAAGACACCCCTAAACATTCCAACTATCCATCCATCTTTGTTTCTTAATAGTCAGCCTATTCAGTACGTTAACAAGAAGCCAATTCCACCATTGCAGTCAGTGAGTCGATGTGTTGAGTGTAACATTGTCTTCTATAAGCACGAGAACTACTTGATTCACAAGGAACATTACTGCTCGGGACGACACAATGGCAAAGAATCGTCTTCTTCAGATTCTGAAAACCAGGACAGTGACAGTCCTGCAAAAGATGCCGAGTCATTGCCAAAAGTGGATATTCAACACAAAGAGAATGGACTCAAAGAAAGTGAAAGTAATGAAAAGATCAAAGAATTAAAGGAAACTGTACTGGAAACGAGAAAAGAAGTGTGTTACAAATATTTTTGCATTCCGTGTAAGATTAAATTCAGTTCTGCAGGAACATTAAATGCGCACAAGGAATTCTACTGTCCGCATGGGAAAGAAAATCAGACAAGTCTTTCTGACAATGAAACTTGCAAAGATGATCCGGCAGGGGGTGTAAATGTGCTGAACTATCAATGTGAAAACTGTAAAACTGACTTCTGCTCAGCAAGACTTCTCAAACTTCATGTATGTATGGGAGAGTTATCTCCGTCCCCTCTTCTAAGATGTCCATATTGTGACTACGTTACCCAGACTGAAAATCGCCTCTCTGAACACATGAAAGTTCACGTCCCTACGAAGGCATTCAAATGTAATTTGTGTGGTTACCGTGGAAACACTGCCAGAGGAATGAGAATGCATGGGAAAGTCCACATGGAAAATGGTGAAGAATTCACTGATGATAACATGATCGAATTCG
The DNA here is from genome assembly GCF_020536995.1 of Dreissena polymorpha. NCBI lineage: Eukaryota > Metazoa > Mollusca > Bivalvia > Myida > Dreissenidae > Dreissena > Dreissena polymorpha. The sequence continues at coordinate 76,053,447 of NC_068363.1, read as the reverse complement.
AAGAACCCCCGCTAGTCCCCATTCAAAGAAACGGATTAAGTGACAATAAGGGACCAGTTGACATGGAAACTGAACTTATTCGTATGAAAAATGAGCCATACAAGAGAAGACGGTCTCGAAAATCCTTTGAGAAATCGGAAAACATGGTGCCGTTCTTAAATCCAACATTGCAGATCTGTGCAGCCTGCGGGCAGACTTTTACAAACATGAACGATTTTGCGATTCATCTGCGCATGCACGAAATCGCAATGCTGGAAGCCATGAAGAATCTGAAAAGCCTACATTGTGAGCATTGCAATGAATACGTGGCCGAAACACTGACCAGCTTGCTGATTCACATGCAGACCAAACACCCGGAACAATTTCCCGGAACGAGCAAGTCGGAAAAGGATGCATCTTCCGAAGACGAAAGGTCAAGGTCAATGAGCCATGCTACGGTGTCAAGGTCGTCTTCTGTAGAGAGCTCTCAGACTGCAGGTCATGATGACAGACAGAACTGCTCGTTTTCCAGTGAGAAGGACATGTGTCATAGCGTTGACACAGGTAGGGGTGAATCAAGCTACGTAGAGGTTAAAGTAGAGATAGACGCGAGCGATTCGGAAGTTGAGGAAAATAATCCCAGGTTTGATAAGGTCAAGGTCACAAAAGGATCTCAAGATGTCAATGATCTGTCTGTAAAATCTCATCATCATTCAAACGCCAGCCCATCATCCCATTCCAGTGAAGAACATAGATCTAAAAAGCGCGGTTCTCCAGAAATCCTGCAGAATGAGCCTTTAAAGTCTGAAGTGTCTAGAAAAACTGAAGGATCGCTAACCAACTCTAAAACATTGTCAGTTAAAATAGAATCTGAGTTGCCACAAAGCTTGCGTCTTCAGACTGACTTTTCTCGAATAGCAAAAGAGACACGGCCCAGATCGCCTCGAAAGGACGCGAGCAAACATGAACCCAAATTATCACCAAAGCTGTTGTCGCCAGACCCCAAAACACGATACTTGATGAACATAAAGCAAGAACAGCATTCCCCTGTCTCCACTCCAGTCACACCAAAAAAGTCAACATCGCCAATAAGTCCAAAGACGCTTATTACTTCTTCAAAGGTTTCGCTACCACTAGAGCAGCTCTCCCCAAAGCTTCAGGATATTTCATTACTTTACAACCACCCCGCAATCTTTTCTCCTTACGCTTTTCCTCTCGGATTTCCGCTACCGATGGTTCCGCCAGTGAGCTTAATCGCAAGTGCACCCGCTAATGGGAACCCTAGCGAACGGAACGGACGGAAATATTGCAAACATTGTGATATTAACTTTACTTATTTATCGTCATTTTTGACTCACAAGAAATATTACTGTAGTGCTAGAAATGGGACGGAGGATACTGATAACCAGACTGCAACTGCGTGATGATTACAGATGATATACCGTCAAGTGTTTGAAAAAATTACTTTTTGGTTCGCACGTATTTTTTTCCGGATTAAAAAAAAACAAACGAAGAATTTGCATCAGTCATTTTTAGAGTTAGTCATTTATAGCAACTTTATTGCTAGTTTGTTAAGTGTGGGTGCACATTATTAGTGAAGGGATGAGCTTTTGTGATATATATATATATATATATATATATATATATATATATATATTATATAATTTATTGTGCCATATCTTGTAAACTTAAATGTTCACGACATGTTATTTGAAAAAGCACAGTAATCACTATAGTTAACATATTACGCATATGTCTGAATATTTTAAATCTAACAAAAAAACAACCATTTATTTAAATATATGTTAAATGACCATTTGTTAACATCTGTTAAATATTGGTTGCATTCAAAAATAGGTATTGTCCATTTATTTTCAAATGTTCTGTTACAATTTATTTAGTGTTTTAATTAAACTGTTATTGCATGTTTTTTGCCATGCATTCATACTGGTTTTATATGTTTGATTTCTAGGCTGGAAAGCGTCAATGCAACAATTATCTTGTCTGCAACAAAATACATGTTAATGTATCATTAAATGTGCTTACAAAGTGTGCTACTGTTGTCCATTCCAAAATATTCAATTTATATTTCTTGGTAACTTTTGCAACCTTTTTCTAGGGTTGTCTGAAACCAGCTTTGCAAAAGTATTGTTATGATCAGTCACACTGTTTTGGTTTGTTGTTGTTGTTTATTCTTTGATAAATTCTGTGTAACAGCATACTTATGTTTGCCACAAGCAAATATTAAAGACAAACTGATGTCTGTTTGTTTGGAAAAAATATCACTTTAACTATTGTTGTTATGTGGATACACAGAGTCCTTATGACTGTTTATTTCACCACATTAACTAAGCATGTTTGAAATGATCTGATATTACATTGCATGGGCATTAAGCTTTAAAATAAATCTTCACCCGTTACCACTTAGATACGTATTTTAACGCATTTGTAGTCAATTAGAAAGTTATTTTTAAATTAAGACCTTTCTTTCTAAAGTCAAGTTTTAAAGGCTTCGTTTCCAATCCTTAGATACTGATGAGCAGCAAACAGCATAAAACCTGAACAGTCTGCAAGTTACTCGCAGGCTGTTCTGGTTTTATGCTGTTTGCCTATAGCCTTTTCACTTGCTTCTGAGTAAGACGTGGTTAATCCTCTCACTGCAGAAAACCTGTTGCTTGATTTACATATTATGTTATTGCTTTGTTGTTGTTGTTGCAGATTTGCCACAATTATTTCAACCACGTTTTGTTGGTTCTTAATTCATATTTAAGTATATCAAGTATATGCAGTCCTATGAGCTCATTATGGGAAGCAGTACATTTAAGCTGTGCTCTGAGAAAATGGGGTTTAATGCATGTGCTTCAACTGTCGTCCCAGATCAGCCTGTGCAGGAATCCGTGACAACACTTTCAGCTTACGCTGGATTTTCATAAAGAAAGGAGCTCCATAAAAGCGGAAAAATTGGTCCCTGATTAGCATGTGTGTACCAAACAGGCTTATCTGGGACAACAGTATTTACACAAATGATTTAACACCCATTTTCCCCTTAGCATAATTAAACTAGTGTAGACAATTTGACAAATGAGAAAGGTTTCTATTGCACTGAACATAAGTGTGTTAGATGTATTGATTTGTTGATGCACTAAACAGTTATAAGTCACATATGTTGAATGATGCATCATTCAGTTTGGTGTTAAAGAAATTTAACTTAACAATATAGGGAGAAAATTGTTTTTTGCTAGCTGGCTCCGGTTGATTTTACAATACATACTTTCCAACTTTAGCATGACTGGGCCCTTATTTGCAAACTGGGCCCTTAATGCAAACTGGGCCCCTTAGTTGCAGACTGGGACCCTTATTTGCAGACTGGGACCCTTATTTGCAGACTGAGCCCTTATTTGCAGACTGGCCCCTTATTTGCAGACTTGGTCCCTTATTTACAGACGGGGCCTTTATTTGCAAAGCACCTTAGGGGAAACTTAAGCATGGATCCCAAATTTATCAAATTCCTTTGATCCATGCACAGTAATTTGTGTTTACTTTTTAAAACATTAAAATGGATTAAACAAGTTCCTATTAATGAAATGAATAATATTTTCTACTTTTTAATAACTAACTTGGTGTTGTTACATTTTGATTTCTGAACAAAATGTGTGTTTTTTTCAGCATGGCATAGAAAGTTAATAACAATCTTAAGTGCTAGATTTTATTCAAGTCAATTGTGTCTATATTGACTGTTTTATAGTGATTATTAATTAGATAATGATGATGTATAATAGCAGATCTGTTGTCACTACAGTGTAAGGAACAGTGTATTTATAGACTTATCTCACGCAAGTTTTCTAATTATTTCCTTCACCTGAAATAGATAACATCAAAGCACAGAATATTAAGTAAGAGAACATTTTGTTACGATTTTCTGTTCATTATATCATAAAGTTTTAGTGTCTTCAACACAAATGTTTATGTTCTGTTCACATGCATTATAGTAAACTTTGGTGTTTTCTTTGCTTGACAGCTAATTGTTGTTTTCCTTGTTTTTAGCTTTCTAGTCTTCTGTGCAATTATTTATTCCTGTCTTTTTAGTGCCTGACGAACAAGCATGGAATAGTTAACATCATTCGTATAGATAATTCTAAGGATTTTATGGAATTACCAGAAAAACCTTCCAATTCCAAGAAAAAACTTCAACTTTAATTTATAAATACTGAAATGCTTTTCTCCTTTAGTTATATGATCCTTTATATTGTAATTTTGATTTAAAAAATAAGGTAGTCAATCAAGAAAATTAATTAATTTCTCTTTGTTTTTGTTTTCATAGTCATTTATCTTAGGTAAAAAAAGTAGACTGAAATTATGCAGATTTTTATCATTATAAATATAATTCCATAATTTTGGTTGCATTGCAAGATCATATCAGTTAGTTTGTATTATTGAATGTTAAATCATCCATGTAATTTCACAGGCCAGTTACTTCCCTTAGTTTAAGTGTTGATATCCAAGAGTTCTGTCCCTTTTCTATGGGGACACATTTGCACTTGTTATGTTGATATGGGAATATATGTATCAAAAATATCGAGTCAGCTTAGCTGTTGTAATGTGTCTATTAAACATTTGATTTGTTTCGATTTTATAATAAATATTGAAAAATGCTTGAGTTTGTTTTGGTTTAACAGATTGTTTACCAGTTGCTTAAATAATGATGTCACCATTACCTGGAGTGTCTGAATGCAGAGATGAAACCCATTATCGGCAGCTCAATCGGTTTAAAGCTTTGATTCAATTTAAAGAATCGCATATCATATCAGAACTATATTGATGTAAACAAGTTTTCTATTATGAGCAATCTAACTTTATCTGTCAATGACGCTTGATTGGTAGTTGTTGGCTCAGGACTTAGGAGTCAGGTATTACTCAAGTACACTGGGTAATCATAAGTAAACTACAAAGTACCTGGGGTAGGGACCGTTTACAGTTAAGTACCCTGGAATATGGCCATTTGCCTTCAAATGATACTTTTAAGGAAAATATTACAATGCAATTTGAAAAAAACATCCATACAATTTAGCAGAAACCTGAGTTAATAAGTTTTCTGGTGATTTACAATCTAAGGGACACAACCACAAACAGGAGAGGCAACAACATAAAACTATATTTCTGCATTTATTGTGTAATTTATATTAAACAAGATAACAAAGACAAATATTGTTTTTTTAAATATTTTTTATATCAGCAACAATACACACATGAATAAAAACAATAATTATGTGCCAAATATTACACAGTTGTTTTTCAAAATTGAAAAAAACAAAACAGGACAATACAAGGATTTTCATGCATACTGACTGAAATGAAAACATTTTTATTCAAATAAAAACAAGTACTTAAATAGATTTGTGAATTAAAATACATTCATGAACAGAGAAATATAATATAAAAACTGTGTATGCAATAAAAAATCTAAAAAAACAACAACAAATGAATAGAAAATAATAAAATGACAAGCATCTATGATGTATAGATTTGTTATAGTTGACATTTGTAAATAAACTTCTATATCCATATATATATTATTATATTTTGAATAAAAAATGATATGCTACTAAAAATATTTATAATAAAAACTGCAGTAAATACACCATTTTTTATACGCCCGTCTATGACGGGACGTATTATGGTATACCCCGCGTCCGTCCGTCCGTCTGTTAATGTCGTACGCTACGTCAAATATCCTTTGACAGATTTTCTTCAAATTTTAACACAATCTTAATATTGATAAACCCTGATCCCCTTTCGTTTTTGACGGAATTCTGAATTGTCGTTCCAGAGTTATGGGACTTTGTTCGTCAAAATTTCGTGATTTCATTGAATGTCCTACTGTAGCTCAAATATCCTTTGATGGATTTTTTTCAAATTTCAACACAATCTTAATATTGATAAACCCTGATCCCCTTTCGTTTTTGACGGAATTCTGAATTGTCGTTCCAGAGTTATGGGACTTTGTTCGTCAAAATTTCGTCATTTCATTGAATGTCCTACTGTAGCTCAAATATCCTTCGATGGATTTTTTTTTTTTTTTTTTAGTATCCCTGAAAAATTGAACAAGGTGAGCTTTTTTCTATTCCGATTGTACACTACCACTTACCCATCTACATTTCTCTTTTATTATTGGTCAAAATATCTATAACAGGTTTACTTCAACTCCATATCCTCTAAAGAAATGCATACATATACTCAAAAAAAGATATGGTATGAATGTCAAGGAGACGGCGCTCCATGCTCATGTACTTATAAAATAAACCATGTATTCAAATACAAATAAACTGAAGTAAAAAAATGATTCAAAGGGTTATTTATTACCTTACTACTTCATTGGCGAACGACGGGCGTATCATGCGCTCATGGCGCAGCTGTTTATTTAATCTTAAAATCTTTAACTTCAGACTGAACGGTAAAGTTTTATTGGGACTGTAAATCTATTATTTTTAAGTTTAGTCATTAAAATGTCTTAAAATTCTGCATTCCTCTGTGGTTTGTAGTTGTACATTCCAAATTAATTCCTGGTTATATCCAACATTGTCAGCACATTTCCATTTTATAAATATGGAGCAAAAGGCAGCATGCATCAAATTTAAACTGCTGTTTTTAAGTCTTAAAATAAAAACTTCAGCTTGATTAGTGATAGTCATCGTTTGGTCTGATTTTTCCATTTATTTGTTAACATTGAGAACAGAAAACAGAATATGAGTTCGTACGAAAATATTGGAAACTAAGCATGGGTCAGTAGACACAGTTGCCCCTACATTTCGCTTTTGTCTTTGTCTTATAACTCCACTAATACAGAAAATAAATGCAACAAAATAGTTAACAGAACAAATAAACATGGGTAACAAGATAATATATGTTCATTCTAGTCCTGCTGAGATTCCACAATTGTTATGTACTGCATGTTCTAGTCTGAAGCCTGTTATAACGTTTACCTAGTTCATACAGTTCACATGCACTTATAGAACTTGGGCAACGTGATGTCATCTTTGTCCTTGCCATTAGCCTTGGCATGGGTCCGCCAGTTGTGGGCAACCGATTCACAGCATCTGCAAACAAGAAAATCAGTGAAATAAATAAATGTATAACAACCAATACATAATTATATTATTGAAATAAATGTATGGTTCGATGCCAGTTTTATGTGTTCCAATCATTCAATTACTAAACATGTTCAGGCTCAGGATCATCCAGCACTTATACAACTGAGCTAGATAGCCCGATAAACTCGGCAAATAACACGGGTAGTATAAGAAGATTGTAAGATATATATAAAGCTTACCATGCAAGGCTCATAGAAACTATTAAGTACAATGCAAAGCATACAAAGTGCATAGGTCAGAATGTTGAAATGGATATGGTGTCGCACACGCCACCCAGAGATGTCGGTTCAGTCCCCACTCTGGCAGAGTTCTCAGGAACTTTCCAAAGACACCAAGTACCGGTTTCTCTCAGAAAAGTGATGATATGAGCCCAAGGGTTTCTATGTTATCAAGCTGAAGAAAATAGGTTTAAACTTAACTAGGACCTTTATATGAGCCTCATTCTGGGAAAAACAGGGCTGAATGTATGTGTGTAAAGTATCAGTCTGAGGAAAACAGGGCTGAATGTATGTGTGTAAAGTATCAGTCTGAGGAAAACAGGGCTGAATGTATGCGTGTAAAGTATCAGTCTGAGGAAAACAGGGCTGAATGGATGTGTGTTAAGTATCAGTCTGAGGAAAACAGGGCTGAATGTATGTGTGTAAAGTATCAGTCTGAGGAAAACAGGCTGAATGTATGTGTGTTAAGTATCAGTCTGAGGAAAACAGGGCTGAATGCATGTGTGTAAAATATCAGTCTGAGGAAAACAGGGCTGAATGTATGTGTGTAAAGTATCAGTCTGAGGAAAACAGGGCTGAATAAATGTGTGTAAAGTATCAGTCTGAGGAAAACAGGCTGAATGTATGTGTGTTAAGTATCAGTCTGAGGAAAACAGGGCTGAATGGATGTGTGTAAAGTATCAGTCTGAGGAAAACAGGGCTGAATGTATGTGTGTAAAGTATCAGTCTGAGGAAAACAGGGCTGAATGTATGTGTGTAAAATATCAGTCTGAGGAAAACAGGGCTGAATGTATGTGTGTAAAGTATCAGTCTGAGGAAAACAGGGCTGAATGGATGTGTGTTAAGTATCAGTCTAAGGAAAACAGGGCTGAATGGATGTGCGTAAAATATCAGTCTGAGGAAAACAGGGCTGAATGGATGTGTGTTAAGTATCAGTCTAAGGAAAACAGGGCTGAATGGATGTGCGTAAAATATCAGTCTGAGGAAAACAGTGCTGAATGTATGTGTGTAAAGTATCAGTCTGAGGAAAACAGGGCTGAATGGATGTGTGTAAAGTATCAGTCTAAGGAAAACAGGGCTGAATGCATGTGTGTAAAATATCAGTCTGAGGAAAACAGGGCTGAATGTATGTGTGTAAAGTATCAGTCTGAGGAAAACAGGGCTGAATGGATGTGTGTAAAGTATCAGTCTGAGGAAAACAGGGCTGAATGCATGTGTGTAAAATATCAGTCTGAGGAAAACAGGGCTGAATGTATGTGTGTAAAGTATCAGTCTGAGGAAAACAGGGCTGAATGGATGTGTGTAAAGTATCAGTCTAAGGAAAACAGGGCTGAATGTATGTGTGTAAAGTATCAGTCTGAGGAAAACAGGGCTGAATGGATGTGTGTAAAGTATCAGTCTAAGGAAAACAGGGCTGAATGGATGTGTGTAGAGTGTTGTTTTGGACAAAACAGGGCTGAATGAATGTGTGTAAAGTATCAGTCTGAGGAAAACAGGGCTGAATGCATGTGTGTAAAGTATCTGTCTGAGGAAAACAGGGCTGAATGTATGTGTGTAAAGTATCAGTCTGAGGAAAACATGGCTGAATGCAAGTGTGTAGAGTGTTGTTTTGGACAAAACTGGGCTGAATGCATGTGTGTAGAGTGTTGTTTTGGACAAAACAGAGCTGACAGCATGTGTGTAGAGTGTTGTTTTGGACAAAACAGGGCTGAATGCATGTGTGTAGAGTGTTGTTTTGGACAATACAGGGCTGAATGCATGTGTGTAGAGTGTTGTTTTGGACAATACAGGGCTAAATGCGTGTGTGTAAAGGGTAGTTCTGAGAAAAATAGGGCTGATTGCATGTCTGTAAAGTGTCGTTCTGGGGAAAACAGGGCTGAATGCATGTGTGTCAAGTGTCATTCTGAGAAAAATAGGGCTGAATGCATGTGTGAAAAGTGTCGTTCTGAGAAAAATAGGGCTGAATGTATGTGTGTAAAGTTTCGCCCATGATAAGTGTGAACCTATTTATTTTAGCTTGATTTCATAGAAAGCCTAAGGCTTATTTGAAATGCTCTTGAGTCTGTTTCCTGCGACTAGAACAAGTACTTTGTGTCTATTGGGGAAATCTTAAGGACGCTGCCACAGTGGGGATCGAACCTGTGACCTTCTGATCGCTAGGCGGACACCATACACTACACTACAAACCTGTGACCTTCTGATCGCTAGGCGGACACCATACACTACACTAATAGAACCTGTGACCTTCTGATCGCTAGGCGGACACCATACACTACACTACTAGAACCTGTGACCTTCTGATCGCTAGGCGGACACCATACACTACACTACTTAGACCTGTGACCTTCTGATCCCTAGGCGGATGCCATACACTACACTACTTAGACCTGTGACCTTCTGATCGCTAGGCAGACGCCATACACTACACTACTAAGACCTTCTGATCGGTAGGCGGACGCTATACACTACACTACTTAGACCTGTGACCTTCTGATCGCTAGGCGGACGCCATACACTACACTACTAAGACCTGTGACCTTCTGATCGCTAGGCGGATGCCATACACTACACTCCTAAGACCTGTGTTTGTACAGGCAAATCAGGTATGACACTAAAGTCTTATGAGCTCTTCTTAGCAAAAATCCAGTTAAGATGGAAAGTTTTGTCCTAGATTAGCCGGTGAAGTACCAGCTAATCTGGAATGACACTTGAAATACATGCATTAAGCCCAGTTTTTTCGAGAACAAGCTCAAATCATAATACTAGTAATATTCATATTTTCCATCACTGCCTACCCAGTAGTATGATGGTTATCAAACATGCTGTCGTCCATACTGGTTGCCATATCACAACAGCTCCAGAAATGACATCCCCTGCTCCCGTCGTAGGCTGAAATGCAACCAGTCATCGTCATCAGTTGAGTCCCATTGTGGGAAAACTTGGCTTTATGCATGGGCGTAAAGTGTCCTACCAGATAAGCCTGAGCGTCATCACTGGTTTATCTGGGACAACACTTTCTAATTTTTTTTCAGATCAAAATTCCTTTAACTCTTTCTGTGCTGGAACCGAATTTTGAAGGCCTTTGCAAACAGTTTGGATCCAGATGAGACGCCACAAAACGTGGCGTCTCATCTGGATCCAAACTGTTTGCTATTCTGACAGTATTCTTTGAAAAAAATCGAAGAAAATGATAATTTTAGAAATTCAGCAGACAACATTTTAGCAGACGACAAATTACCCAGCATGCAAAGGGTTAAATGAATTCTGTATAAGCAGAAAGTGTCACCCCTGATCAGCATATGAAGACTGTCAGGTAATCTGGGACGACATTTTACTCACAAGCATTAATCATTGTTCATTGGCCAATTAACAAAGAGTTTTACGTTCTAATAAACAGGAAATACATTTTTATTAATAGTTGTATTTCAAACAGTTATCAACATTCTTAGGGATTAAATAGTAAACATTAAATAGCAATGCATTAGATGGACCGAATTGTTAATCAGTTGTTACAATTATTGATAACCAACACATAATTGTGACTCTAACACGATATGACGAATATTTTTGCAGTATTTGCAATAAAATAAATTGAATGACTTACTCATATAACCTGCATGGTACTTGCATGTTGTCTTGTCTTTTAGACTTGAAAACGGTTTTTGGCACTGAAGACATTTTCCGCCATCTAACACCGATGTTGGGGCCTTAACTGTTGATCTCTTTGACTTTCCATGACTTGAACATAATTAATTAACCCTTTCAGTGCGGGAACCGAATTTTGAATGCATTTGCAAACAGTTTGGATCCAGATGAGACGCCACAGAACGTGGCGTCTCATCAGGATCCAAACTGTTTGCTATTCTGATAATATTCTTTGAAAAAAAATCGAACAAAATGCTAATTTTAGAAATTCAGCAGACGACATTTTAGCAGACAACAAATTTCCCAGCATGCAAAGGATTAATAAAGCATACAAATGTATGTGATGACATCACAACTAATATTCAAACATCACCTTATGGTTATCTGAAATTTCAGAACAAACCCTTTTCCTCTCAGAAGCATAGTGAAAATGGCTATGTGCAAACAGCATAAACCAGAACAGCCTGTGAGTAACTCGCAGTCTGTTCAGGTTTTATGCTGTTTGCTGCTCAGCAGTATCTGAGGGTTGGAGATGAAGTCTTTAAAACTTGAATCTAGTGAGAAAGGTCTTTAACTTTCTGAAGGACTACGAATATACTTTAAGACATGGAAAGATTTCTTTAAAAAAAACACACACAACAAATACATGTTGCATCATATTACAACATGTTAAAAATATGTTGATGTAAAGTGAACTTAGCAAGAAATAGCAAGAGACTAACAAAATTCATGAATTTAAGGATTTTTTAAACTTTTTCCAAGGAGCTTTACAAACGGTCTAAATGTTTTTTTGACAATAATTTATGACGCTATTAGAGTATTGTTCATGGTACATTAGTATGGTTCATGGAATATAATGCTGTTGTGCACAATGTTTTGTAAGTACAAAAAAACAGACAAGTGTATTAGTTCCTAAACTATTGTGCAATTTGCGGTATTTATTCCTAATACCGTTATCATTTTCCATAATATTATTATGTCTTCTACAAAGTATGGCAAAACAAGACCCATAAACGCACATTTTTCTACACTTAAATAATTTAAAATTTTGAGATTAATAATTTAAATATTTCTTTTGAACAAGAGATGTGTTTGTCAGAAACGCAATGCCTCCTACTGCGTCGCTTTGATTTATTAATTGTTTTTTATCATTTGGCAAGTACAGATAATTATCTCCCTTTCAAGCTTATTACTTCCCTTGGATTTGTTATTTTTACCTTAAAGGATGACCTTGACCTTTAACAACTCCAAATGTGCAGCTCCATGAGATACACATGCATGCAAAATATCAAGTTGCTATATGAAGGGACAAAAAAGTTATGAGCATTTTTCGAAACCTAAATGCAAAGTGTGACGGAAAGACAGACGGACGGTCCGATCACTATATGCCCACCTTGGGGGGCATAAAAATGCACATGCGACACAATGGACATGTTATAAATAATCTACCTGTCTTTTGAGGATTTCCAGACCTTCAAAGCAAAATCATCTTCCATCCGTTCTTTTACATGATCTAAGATGTCTACAATAAAACATACACTGAATTAAGGATACATTTCTATGTGAAATCATAATAGAAAAAATGAAACAAATAAGTATATCGAGGACAGTAAATATTGCACGTCATCAGTGGTAATAATCAATACATATTAATGATCAATAATAATTAATAAAGAATCCCAGCACAAGAATAAAGTTGTGCTAAAGAATTGTGCATTGTTACATTTGCATACCAAATTGCATGTTATTATTTAAGGTAGCAGTTATCTTCTCTTTGACCAATGGAGAAAGTCATAGCTAGATATAAGTTTGTAGACAGATTGCAAGCATACACATGTATTTACCTTCTCTTAAACAATAGACCTTGTGTGCATTCCAATCAGAAAACAGGGTTTAACCCTTTCAGTGCGGGAACCGAATTTTGAAGGCCTTTGCAAACAGTTTGGATCCAGATGAGACACCACAGAACGTGGCGTCTCATCAGGATCCAAACTGTTTGCTATTCTGATAATATTCTATGAAAAAAATCGAAGAAAATGCTAATTTTAGAAATTCAGCAGACAACATTTTAGCAGACGACAAATTTCCCAGCATGCAAAGGGTTAATTAATGATTAGCCTATGCAGTCTGCACATTCTTTTCAGAGACGACACTTTCAGCATAAACTCGATTCTCTTCCGTTCCTTTCAAAGAAAATTTTTAATTAAAGCGGAAAGTGACGTCCCATATTAACTTGCACAGACTGTACAGCTTGACACTTTACACACATGCAGTACATTAACCCTTTCAGTGCGGGAACCGAATTTTAAAGGCCTTTGCAAACAGTTTGGATCCAGATGAGACGCCACAAAACGTGGCGTCTCATCAGGATCCAAACTGTTTGCTATTCTGATAGTATTCTTTGAAAAAAATCGAAGAAAATGCTAATTTTAGAAATTCAGCAGATGACATTTTAGCAGGCGACAAATTTCCCAGCATGCAAAGGGTTAAGCTTTCCTAGATTGTTTACCATTACTCCACTGCTGTGCATCATCGGCCACTGCTTTTTGATACTGCCTGACTAGCTTGCGTGCCCGTCTCTCCTTCAATATAACATATAAACTATACATTACCAAAACTTAAAACAACAAATGTGTCACAGACAATCATACTCCCACGACACAATATATTCAATAGTGGACACAAATTAAAGGGGACATAGTTCTGACAAAACCGTTCACAGCCAAAATGCCTTTTTTACAATTATCTACGCATTAAGAGTATTCAGAAATGAATGTTTAATAACTTTAATGAAGCTGAAGGGGTGAGTTAGGAGTTTTTACATGAACGGGAGATGATTGCAAAGTTTCATCCACACATGTGAGTATACTGGCTGCAGTAATATAGATTCCATACAATTCTAATTGTATATTACACACAGGATAATACGAAATATATCTCTTTTCAATAACATGTAACTACTACATTAATAGTGTAATTAAAAATGAAATTTAAAACAGCATGCTGATTGCTAAAAGTTAAATAAAATAAAAGAATTTGCAACTGTGATCAGTTTAATTAATTGCCTTAATGAATTTGACGAAATTTAAGCAGTACAGGTAAATACTTACTGAGTACCAATATAGTAGTTAACTTTTTAAATCAGGTGTACCGGTATACATTTCCAAACCAGGAAAACCCCTTTGTCTATATTTCATAATGTTATATAACCGTATCATTAAAGATTTGAATTAATGTAGAACAAGAGCACCAAATAACGGGTGCCACGCTCGGCTGCGGGTGCAGTTTTGAGTAGATGAAAGCTTGTCAAGTATTTTTTTTTCGAGGTCACAGTGACCTTGACCTAGTGACCCAAAAATGGGTGTGGCATGTAAAACTTATCAAGGTGCAGCTACATATGAAGTTTCAAAGTTGTAGGTTGAAGCACTTTGATTTTAGAGCCAATGTTCAAAACTTCGACAACATTTTAAGATTTTAGAATGACACAGACGACGACTGATATGACACGACACGATGAGCTGGCTATGACAATACCTGGGGTTTTCTCCAAAAACAGCCGAGCTAAAAATTGAATGACATATACAATTAAACTTTTTTTTATTGCTTTTCGAAGGTCTTTTGTCTCTGTGCAGTAACACCATCCTGACATATAGTTTTGAAAAAACAGGACTTAATTAATGTGCGTAAAGTGTTGTTCCAGATTAGCCTGTGCAGTCGGCACAGGCTAATCAGGATGACACTTTGCGCCTGGACTGGATTTCTGTTTCAAAGAAACTTTCTTTAACCAAAACATTTTCCTTTAAGCAGACTTTGATGACTGCACAGGTAAATCTTTGACGACACTTTACACATATCTATGCATAATGTCCATTTTCCCCTAAAACATGGCTTATAATTTGATTGATTTATTCATTATTTTACAACTTAAACACTAATTTATTTGACTACCTCATGGCTGTCATTCATGGCCTGTTGAGCAATTCCTGCAGACTGGACAAGCTTTCTCGACAGCATTTTAACAGTCTCCGGAGGTCCATACAAATTTACATGCATGCTTTCCCTATTTTCTGCAATACTGCTGTCATTAAATGCATTGTCAAACTCCACATACACTTTGTGCTTGGATACAAACTGGAAGAACTTTTCACCAAGATCGTCCTCAAGTCTTTTAAAATTTCTTGGGAAAATTGGCATGTTAACCAAAACTGGCTGGAAATCTTTCTTCATTTTCTTCGCTTTCTTAGCTCGGATAATTTCAATTTGGTGAGCAGTAAGTTTCTTATTTCTGTTTTGTTCTTTTTGAATGTCTCGTTCGGACACTGGGTGATTCACGCAAAGAGCTTCTCTGGATATGAGAGAAAAGTCATTCTCTTTTGCGTGCACCAAAACAGTCAATAACTTAAATTTACTAAAATTGTTTTCTCTTGCAGTGTTGATACAGTCCACCAAAAAGGAATATGTGGATGGTAAAAACTTTGACTTATCCTCTGCCAACAAGTTCAAGACATCAGTTCCTTGCGTCTTTATTTCAGCAACAACTTCTGCTGACGGCAACTGGCCTGCAATCACATCATTTAATTGGTCAAATAATTACAAGTAAATTGCATTCAATTATAACCGGACTGGAGTACAATCACTCCTTCTGTATAGTCTTACGCAAATACTTAAAAATATTATCATTCAAATATGCCAACAAAGTAACCATATAACCATTTTGTAAAAATATACATATTATAATTTGATTTATTTTATACACCAACAGTTTTTATTCAGTCTTCTTTAATATCAACTGATTTATTCCACTGTTTACAATTTAGTATTGCATACTTAAATTATAATATATTGCAAATTTATTGATTACTGCATATTGTTAACTACAAATTTTATTATTATGCAAGAATAGAACTCAGAGATATAATGTTCTTTTAAACTTACATTTTTATTTCATGTGTATTTTTGGTCCACCCATGTAAACTTAATTCCTTTGAAAATGTTTTTTTTTATCTTGAAAATGAAGGAAACATTTATGTAATTAAAACTTAAAGGGGCCTTTTCATAGATTTTGGCATGTTTTGAAGTTTGTCATTAAATGCGTTATATTGATAAACAAAAACATTGTATCTAAAGAGAGTAAAAACATGAAAACAATTTAAGAAAGAAAAAAAAGTAATCCTCAAATGGTCTTAAACCACTGACCCCTGGAGTAAATGGAGTAAAAGTCTATCGCTTAGAGCACTTGGCCATCCGTCCTGTTTGATGTATTTTATACTTTATATAATCAATCCTCATAGTATCACAAAATATAACAACAACAAAAAAACTCTCCAAATTATTCAATCGTTTCGCTTTATAATTTTCAGGTTTTAAAATCGTCAAAAGAGGCATATACTGGATATTTTACAGCATGGTAAATGTTCAGTATTACAGTTTCTTCACAATTATCATAACTACAATGAAAATTTGTGAATCTGAAACAATTGATATTTTTTTTATTTTGTCAATTTACCAAAAGAAAAGGCCTCTTTAAGACTCACAATGATGTAAAGAAATTGAAAACCCACAAAATATGAGTTTTATTTTGAAGCCATTACCTTTCCTTTTTCTGCAACTGCACACGGCCATTCCCAATCTGTGTGCGTGTTTCCTTGGCAACCATTTTGCCTTCTGAAGATCACGCTGTACCTCGCCAAACAGGGTCCTGTCGTCATGGAAAAGACATTCTGATCCTGCCATGACTGTAATTCCAGCCGACTGTAAGATACATTGTTGTATATCAAATATGTGGGTTTGATCATCATTGCTAGTTAACTTAAAAAAATATTTGTTCATAAAAGATATCTGCTACAGTTAGCTCCAATACTGAAATAACCCATCATAGGCTTATCAATATAATGCTATTTGTAATATTGGGCTCAATTTGCTGACAATATTGGCAATTTAAAAAAAAAAAGCCGAATGTGGTCTACCAGAGCCCTATTAGTACTACTAGTAGCGCTTTGTCTCAGTTAGGCTCGAATGGTCATTGATGGCTCATGTACTACTTAAAAGTACCATTGGTAATCTTAAGTATACTACAAAGTAACCGGGGTACAGAAATATACAAAAAAGTACCCTGGAGTATGGCCGGATGCCTTTATGTATATTTTCAATATCTGGGGTACATTGCAGTACACTAAAGAGTACACAGAGTACTTTAAAGTAGTACCTGAGTCGACAATGACAACTTGAGTCCCAGTTAAATTGAATTCATCAGCTCTTTTTATGTGCAATTATATTTACTCCTTACGGCAAATTGTGCTAAAGATCTTCAACAAAGTAGAGCTTCTTTGTTACAAATCGTTTCCATTGTGTATACTACAAGTATAGCTACATATAATAAGTATTCGCTAGGATTATTTGTATTTCATTGACCTAGAAATTTCTTAAAGCCACACAATTTAAGTATAAATAACAAACATATTTTATCTATGCCAATTAGAATATATCTGGTGGTTACAAGGTAGATCTCCGCATTTTTTGCGCTTTAAAACTTATAATAAATAATCGAGATTGTCGAAATGGACGTATACGTCTAGAAATCCTACTTTCGGTTTTAAAAGCAGTACCGTTTGAAAAATAATAAATTACTTGCTAACTAGGCTATAGATTTAATTGCATCTATGCCAATTAGAATATATCTGGTGGTTACAAGGTAGGAACCCGTCTTTTTTTGCGCTTTAAAACTTAAAATAATCGCGTTTGTCGAAATGGACGTCAACGTCTAGAAATCCTACTTTCGGTTTTAAAAGCGGTACCGTTTGAAAAATAATAAATTACTTGCTAACTAGGTTATAGATTAAATTGTATCTATGCCAATAAGAATATATCTGGTGATTACAAGGTAGAAATCCGTCTTTTTTGCGCTTTAAAACTGAAAAATAATCGCGTTTGTCGAAATGGGCGTATACGTATAGAAATCCTACTTTCGGTTTTAAAATTAAAAAAATCATAAATTACTAGCTAACTAGGCTACAGATTTAATGTTATCTATGCCAATTAGAATATATCTGTTGACTGCAAATTAGTCATCCGTCTTTTTGCGCTTTAAAACTTAAAAATAATCGCGTTTGTCGAAATGGGCGTATACGTATAGAAGTCCTACTTTCGGTTTTAAAATTAAAATAAATAAATTACTTGCTAACTAGGCTTTAGATTTAATGACAATGTTTCACACTTTCAAATTGCATCTATATGTATTGATTAACATGCTTTTCATTTCAAGGTGTGTGGCTTCAACAAACAACGCAGTAAAAAACACTAATAATAATTACTTGTAAATAGAAGACCGATATTCCAAACAGACGCAAAGCTTTTGCCTTTAAGTCGAAACTGATTCCAGTATTTATACATATGACTTGCAATATTAATAGATATTACTCAAAAAAAGAACATTCTATGTTTTTTTGCTGACAGTGTAAACGGAAAATATTGAAATGTCTTAAATGATTGCGCAATGTCTCCACTGAGTCACGTGACGTAAACATTGCGAATTTGATAAAGCATATTTATACCAAACACCTGATAAATGTAAACGTCGGAGCAATGAGCCATTGCCGTCCGGTTAATGAAAATAAGGAGGTGGATTCCAAAGTGAACATTTTCGATAGTTTCCTCAACTCAAAGCTTCAAAAATAACTTATTTTTATAACAATAGATGTAAAACGAATGACGTTATATTGCATGCGAACAATTATAATAAAAAACAGAAAAAACAAACAAATGTACGATAATAAAACATGTATGGCTTTTAATAATTTATATGGTTTTAAGATTCACCAATTCCGAAGAACACACTAAACATTTTTGCACGCACTATTGTATTAGAAAATATGTGCCTAGTATTTGTTTCAACTGTTGATAGAAATTAGAAAGCGATCGTATGTATGCATGTGAGGAAATACTTCATGTATATTGTTTTCGGGGCTTTAAGTTCGACTGATTTCAAGATGAATTTATAGAATGGGTTCTAATCCAAGCAAATGGACCACAATTGAATTAACTCACACCTTATTGAATATTTGTTTCGCGTTTGCGCGCTGGTAAGATAATTGAAACGAAATCGCACGATTTTGGTAATGTGAAAACTCGATTTACAAAGTTAAAACGTTGTGTTCCGGATATTGGAGATTAATAATATTTCTTCTTATTATTAGTATTAGTTGCCTTAAGATTTCTTTTAATACCATTCGTACTATTATCGAAACACGCGTTCAGTCAAATACACTTTGCTTCTCGATTGATAATGCAATGATAACGGAGTATATACCAAGGCCAAGGGTTCCATGTCATCGACTGTCTTGAATAAATTATGTCTCTTTTATTTATTGTTACTGCATGGTTGGTTTATTTATAATATTCATGCGGACGGTACACATAGATTCCAATGAAGGCGACCATTTCGTATATGTTTTTTAATTTTTTTAATGCTGACAAGTGCATCTAGCTACAATTAATGCACTGATCAGTATTGTTCAATGTAAGGAAAAACAGTCGTTATTTAAATGTCTGGTAACATTGATTTAACCTTTAAAGGGGCCTTTTCACAGATTTTGGCATTTTTTTAACTTATTCATTAAATGCTTTATATTGATAAATGTAAACATTGGATCGTAAAAGCTCCAGTAAACAAATAAAGAAAAAAAAAAGGAAAAGAACATTGCCGGAGCAGGTTTCGAACCAGTGACCCCTGGAGTCCTGCCAGAGTCCTGAAGTAAAAACGCTTTAGCCTACTGAGCTATTCCGCCGTGTACACATTCTTTACGTATTTTATACCTTATATAAGCAATCTTCGTAGTTTCACAAAATTTAACGACAAAAACAGAACTCTCCAAATTATTCAATCGTTTCGCGTTGCAACGCTTTATAATTTTGAGGTTTTAAAATCGTCAAAAGATGCATATAATGGCTATATTAGAGCATGGTTAAAAGATGCATATAATGGCTATATTAGAGCATGGTTAATGTTCAGTATTACTGTTTCCTCACAAATATCATAACTCAAACGAAAACTTACGAATCTGAAACAACTTTTTTCAATTTTGTCAATTTACCAAAGCGTGAAAAGATCCCTTTAATGTGTCATAAAACGTAGTATATTTCAATAGAGCGAAGAAAACCACTCTGAGAAGAAATTCGATGATATTTCTTTCAAAACCTTGACACAGTTGTTCCTAATATGAAACAAGAGAAATGACTTATCTTATAAAGACAAGAGTGACCAAGCTTGTTTTAATACCGTCGTCCAATCAGAAAAGTGATAGAAAACCACGTGACGCTCTAACGTCAGTTACGTCATATAACGCAATAGCAACGTCGTCATTATTATCAGCGACGGAAAAACGAAGCACGCGAAATAAAGCTCAGAAAATTATTTTTCCAAAATGTAGTCATGAAATCGAATGGGAAATAACAATAGCGTTCCGGCAGAAAAAGAGGAACCCGCCATTTCTTTTTTGCGTCAACGCTTTGGCAACAAAGGCGGAAACGCTGACAAGCTACTGGTGACACTGATCGCAGAAGAGTTCGGGGATGTGTCAGGGTCAAGGTCGCCGAGAAGCGTTTCAGAAAAAGCGCAAAGTAAGTGTAATATAATATAATATAATATAATATAATATAATATAATATAATATAATATAATATAATATAATATAAAAGCTGGATTGATAATGTAAAAGAATGAACATCCCTTTCCGTGTATGAATTACTCTCAGCAGCACACAACAGACCTGACTGGAGATGGATTTCTGTATCGTTGTCCCTTATTTCTCTCGCCCCCCCTACCACGGCCGAACCGGTCAATGGATTAATGATGATTAATATTAACAGATGTTACTATTAAAAACTAAACATATTTTTGGGTAATTATGTCATTTATGCAACTTACTGTTGATATCATCATGAATATATCCGGTCGCATAAAGATTGTTGTGTCGCACGTGTAGAAAAAGGCCTTGGCAAACAACGTAGACCCAGATGAGACGCCACATGATGCGGCGTCTCATCAGGGTCTGCGCTGTTTGCTTAAAGAAATTTCTGTAAGAAATATTCTAAATATAGACATTATTATACTAGACATACCTAATTTTGGAAATAAATTGTTCCAATTTAGAAGGATGGGAGAGTCCACTAGGCATAAATGGGTTAAGTTTATTTGTTTAGCTCATGCATCTAGGACTAAGATTGTTTATTTCGCACGTGTATAGACAGAGAGATTTGAATTATGTAAGAAGTGTCTAATACAAAGCTCGCTCAATAATTATTTAAATAACTTAATACAAGACATAAATGTCTATATAAAAATTCAAAACATATTTTTTTTAATTAAATATCCGAAAGTGTGTTATAACTCCTCCTATCTAAGGGTTGTCTAGCAAAACAAAACAATATACCCGGTACATTCAATTTAAAAAATTATCAAAATTGTAAGTATTTAGCGATAATAATAATAATAATAATAATAATAATAATAATAATAATAATAATAATAATAATAATAATAATAATAATGATAATAATAAAATAAAATAATAATAATAATAATAATCATAATAATAATTATATAATAATAAAAGTAATAATAGTAATAATAATAATAATAATAATAATAATAATAATAATAATAATAATAATAATAATTATTATTATTATTATTGTTTGACACAAAAAGGTTTTTATTTGTGTGAACTTAGAATTGCTAAAAAATGTGAAGCGTGTATACGTTTCCCATTTAATTAATGAATGTCATTGCATATAATACATATTAAGCTTCATTACAGTGGTAACATTATGTTTTATATCAATACAAATAATAAAGTACTAGTATTTAAATAACTGTTATTCATTTTACGTTATAAAATTACATTTTAGATAATCATATAATGCCCGTGTAAAATACGCTTATGTTTTAATGATAAAATGTCGTTTGTTAGACAATTTTCGTTTTCTCTCTCCAACAATTTTCATCCGATCTTCATTAACAGTCTTAAAAACATTTGAAATATGTTATTGAGGAAGTTCGATAATCAGTTAAACACCCCTACACGTACATACCAAGTTGCGGTCCTTAAATAAATTTAAATGTCGTTTAAATGCACAGGTATTGTCCCTGAACAATTGAATGGTTGTACGAAGAGAGCGGAAACACACGTGAAAAATGAATTCATTACAATAACAAGAGCACCACATAACGGGTGCCACGCTCGGCTGCGAGTGCAGTTTTGAATAAATGAAAGGTTGTCAGAATTTTTTTAGAGGTCACAGTGACCTTGACCTTTGACCTAGTGACCCGACAAGAGCTGTCAGATGACAGCGCGCTCGACTATTCGAGTGCTTGTCAGTATAACGTAAGCCATCATGGGGAAATTTTTCAAATTATTCAATAATGGTGGGAATTTTGGACGGTCCTTCAAAAATAAAGTAAATAAAATATATTTAATTTTTTAGCCATGTTTCAAAGAAAGCAATATTCTTTTTGGATTGGGTAGGGGGGGGGGGAGAGGATGAGAGGGGGTAAAATGTGGGGTGTGGTCATTTATTTAGACCATCTTTCAAAAATAAAAAAATAAAGAAAAAAAAATTGTTGGGGGGGGGGGGGGGAGGGGGGGGGGGTTTGAGAGGGGGGTATAATGTGGGGGTGGGGTCATTTATTAGACGATCTTTGAAAAAAAAAATTTTTTTTGGGGGGGGGGGGGGGGGCAGGGATTCTGGGTTGGGGCGTGGAGTATTGTTTGGGTGGAATGCATTTCGGTATTCAGGTAAGTGTTGTTTTGTCAAAGTATTAATAAAATCTGATTATAAATAAAGAATTTATGGCAATTTAACTAAAATGTATTCTTTTGACCTTGAGAGTCAAGGTCATTCAAAGGTCAAGGTCAACTTTAACTTGCCAGGTACAGTACCCTCATGAAAGTAGGAAATATTTGAAGTTTGAAAGCAATAGTTTGATACTTTAGAAGTCAAGTTGATCTAAAAATAATATTTAACAAAATATTCAGTTACTAAGACAAAAAAGGGCCATAATTCTTCCACAATGCTTGATACAGTTGTCTGCTCATGTTTATAGATTGGGGTCATGTTGGTTAAGAAGTTTGCAAAATATGAAAGCAATATGTGAAGGGACATTGAAATTATTTTAAGTTGGTACGCAAACTTTAACATAGAATTATCAATAATATGCATATTCTAAGAGAAAAAAGGGCCATAATTCTTACAAAATGCTTGATACAGTTGTCTGCTCTTGTTTATAGATTGGGGTCATGCTGGTAAAGAAGTATGCAAAATATGAAAGCAATATGTCAAGGGACATAGGAAATATTTCGGGTGGTACGCAAACTTTAACATTTGCACGCTAACGCTAACGCCGACGCCGGGGTGAGTAGGATAGCTCCACTATATATATTTCATGTATAATAGTCGAGATAAATATATGTGTGGCATGTACAACTCAGCAAAGTGCAGCTTCATATGAAGTTTCAAAGTTGTAGGTTGAACCACTTTGATTTTAGAGCCAATGTTCAAAACCTTAACAAAATGTTAAGGTTTAAGCACGACGCGGACGACGACGGACGAGCTGGCTATGAAAATATCTCGTGTTTTCTCCGAAAACAGCCGAGCTAAAAATACACAGGAACGTCGATACGAGTATTGTACAAAATATCTCACGAATAGATCGCGTTCAATTTCAGACATCGCCAGACGATTGCGAAGAAAGCTCTTGTCTCGAAATGAAGAGGACGCGCCAACAGACCACGTGCAATCGAGCGCGTCTTGCATCAGTTATATTGATATGGAAACGGAAGCAAACGACATTATGGACGCACCTGTCACTCAGAAGACGACAGACAAATTTTTGCAGCTCCGCCGACTGCACAACCAGCCCATGAACGAACCATTTGTGAGTATTATTCGACGTCAAAATTGGCTATTGGTGCACTTGCCTTAAATAAAGGACCAACTAATTGAGTCGTGTTCTGAGAAAACTGGGCATAATGCATGTGCGTAAAGTGTCGTCCCAGATTAGGCTGTGCAGTCCGCACAGGCTGATCAGGGACGACACATTACGCTTTTATGACATACTTTACGCACATGCATTATGCCCAGTTTTCTCAGAACACGACTCAATTGTTTATAATGAGAATGCAATACTGCTCCAGCCGCTGGAGGTTCACTTCTTTATATTGATTTTTGTATTCAATTATTAATTTTTGAAGCAATAATTTATTTTTACGTAGTGTTTGCTTTTAGAAAAATTTGTTTTATACGATTATGGAATTTTATGCAATTATTTATTAGGACTTACATGATTGTGATGATCGTTATGATAATGGTGCTGCTGCTGATGATTATGAAATCGGAGAAGACAGGATGATGACGATGGTTATGATCATGATGTGCATGACGATGCTTTATGAAAACAATGATTTTTTTAACCGGTTATTGTTAATATTCATAGATATGATGGTCAAGTAATGGTGTTGGATAACCCTTTACCCCGTTAATATTCATAGATATGATGGTCAAGTAATGGTGTTGGATAACCCCTTACCCCGTTAATATTCATAGATATGATGGTCAAGTAATGGTGTTGGATAACCCTTTACCCCGTTAATATTCATAGATATGATGGTAAAGTAATGGTGTTGGATAACCCTTTACACCTTATAAACGCATTTTGAGTTTTTCAACGCATTTTAAGTCCTTTAGAAAATCAAATTAAGTTTAAGTCCTTTCTTAATATATTCAAGTTTGAAAGGCTTCATTTCCAACCCTAAGACACTGATGAGCAGCAAACAGCATTAAACCTAAACAGGCTGCGAGTTACTCGCAGGGTGTTATGGTTTTGAGCTGTTTGCACATAACCATTTTCACGTTGCGTCTGTGTCGGAAACGGATAATGATAAATATAAATGATGCTACCATTGATGCTTGATGGCAATAACAATGTCGATTATTTACAGGTTTGTTTAACCATGTAAAGCTATTTTTTTTTAAACAGGGTGCCATTGTGGAACTGTGTCCCAAGTCTCAGAATGTTCAGAATCCAAAAACCGAGACGGAAACCCAACTGAAAGACGACAACGACTTTAGCTTGAACAACTCCTTAATCGCAAAATATGATGCAAACCAAACGGTTTTAATTTCCGAGAGAGAGTCGGGCACATCCAATGATGATGTCAAGTCGGTTTGCACGGCGAACGAAGCGAACGAAGAAAGATGTCTAAATGAAGGGATTTCAAGCGATGGGACTGTGATTGGTGATTCGGTACAGTGTACCAGTTTTGCAAAGGTCCCTGACATGTGTTGTGATAAAAAGGTTGTAAGCAACTCCGAATGTGTTCACCAAAAAGATATACAAGAAAACGATAAGATAAGTGACACAGAGGATGCATGTAAAGAGGTGCATGGAAGAACAGACGCCAAACAATATGACGCAATGGTGCAAATACGGCAGACGAGTTTTAAATATAAAATGTATGTCGATCAAATGAAGGCTACCGCAGTAAAAGGTGATGTTTGCGACGTTGCGAGCAAGTCTGTGTCTGAAGAAGCCTCGATGTCAGACATGAACGTTATTCGCAAAGTTCAGTTGCCAAAAAACAACGTTGTATTCTCCTCCAACATGGTTGGCCCTCGAAAAAACGACACACCGAGAGTAACAGAAACATGTTCAAGCCTCACCAACGAAGGCAACGCTGTCGAAACGCCTCGGTCGCAACTCGAAGCCTTCAAAGTTGTGCCTGAAAAGAAGTACGGAGGTATAGAACACATGATGCAGATCAAACTCGAAAATGACATTCGCATGAAAAGGATGAAGATGATAACGGCAAATAGGCTTATGTCAGAGTCCGCATGTGGAAGGAAATCGCTAGACAAGTTCGACACAAACGTAGTCAGGAATGTGCAGTTGTCTAGACAAGGGAATGACTACAGCTCCAACATGATCAGTCCTAAGACTTTTCCGTGCCACCGATCTGAGCTCGCTAATCGGAAGGGCGATTTCGGGACCAACATGCATGCATTCACTTTTGGCTATCTTTCCGCGTTGTCGGAAAACGCCATATCAAGATACAAAGTCAATCCAGTGAATCGCTCCATGTCTGATGGACAGCTCATGTGCAGCATGCAAGATAACCACAACAAACATGAAGAAGCAAATCAATCTTTTGTTATCGGAAACTTGAAGCATGCCATTCAAGATAACAGCAATGACTGTGCCGTATTTGAGGGTCACAAGCAGGGCATCGCGCAGGAAAGCTTGCCTGCCAGTCAGTTCGGTGACCACGAAGTTCACGCAGTTAGCTACATTCCGGCAAGCAAAGACGACACTCTGAAAAACGTGCCTGATGGCAATGCCGATGAAATTGATGATGATATTACCCAAACAACAGCGACTGAGTCTTGCAAACAAACGGCAATTTCCCAGAACCCACTTACGAGTGAGAATGTCGATGTAATCAATATAATACCAGCTAAGAGGTACGGGAGCCTTGAACACATGAAACAGATAAAAATGGAGAACGCTATAAAAATGAAGCGACTGAAGAACATCACTGCCAGTGGTGCCGTGAACGGGAATGTAGCTCCGAAATTTGGAAGATTCGCCATGCCTGATTCATCACTGCCTGAGCAGACCGGACAGTCCCGTCGTGATGATGAATCTGGCTATGACAAAAAAGCTGCGGAAAATCACGATTGTGGATCAACTTCCTTCACCGATGTCTCTGACAAGCATGTTTCGGGCAATAATGATTGTGAACCCGTTTGCAGCATTCCTCATAGCGAAGATGTTCATGGCACGGCATCAAAAGTGACAATGATCACAGTCCAACCGACGGCAAATAGCTCTTGTAAACCGCCTCTCATATCTCAGAGACCACCATCAGATATTAACATGGATGTTGCCCATATCATTCCGGCGAAGAAGTACGGTGGTCTTGAGCATATGAAGAAAATCAAGATGGAAAACGCCATCAAACTGAAGCGTCTTAAGAGCGTACAGACCAGCTCCTACGGTCAAAGATATCTGGGTACATCTTTAAGAAGCATTAGCAACATCCATACATCTGAAATGCAAGACTACGATGAAACCAATGAACGCCACGAAAGTCCGCAAAGCGGAACACTGACTGGACAAAAGCTTCAAACTTGGCATACGCCGGACAAGGAATTCAGCTATTCAGAGAAACAGGTGGATGAAAAGCCGATAGAGTATGGCTCTGTCGCTCTCTTCCAGAAAATCAAGAAGGACAACGTAGATAGACTGCGGCGCATGAAAGGCGTTCACAAGCGTGCAGACACGTGGAAGTCCACCGAAAGAAGCTGCAGTGACCTTGACCCAGACAAGGAGAAGGAATACGGCTCAGTGGCGCACTTCAGGATGGTTCAAAGGAAAAATGCTGCCAGAAATCGCAAGATGAACGCAATCACATCGAAACTGGATACCTGGACGGAGCCGAACCCGGGGAGCGAGTATTCAACGCTTAGGCAAAATAACTGTACAGCTTTACAAGACCCGCGGAAGTTCGGATCCGTCGCACATTTTCAGAAGGCAAAACAACAGAATGCAAGAAGAACTTCACGCTTGAAACAAGCAACATCAAAACTGAATACTTGGCAGCCAAGGTCCACAATGGCAGCATTGGTTGCTACACCTAGAGAAATGTCAATGTCCAAGCACTTCGGACAGAGGGAGTCCTTGACAATGAGCGTCAAAAAGGCCACTTCCAAGATTGACACAGGTTTAGTCAAGGCATCAAAGAGTGCAGGAGGACAAGTCACATCTTGGAGCAGACACGTAAAGGATGTTCGTAGTCCAAATCCAAATATAATGAAAACAACTGCTGTTGTTTCTAACCCAAAGTTAAGCAACGCCATAAGGAGCTGCATACATTTCAACCCAAAACAAGAAAGCAACGAGACGAAATCTTCTTTAGTGTCTCAAATAAGCGATGAACCTGCTGTAGCCAGCAGACAAGCGCAGATGTTGTCCGCACAAAACTTGGGCAATAACGGAATTGCGTTGTCTGATAGAGAATATGAGTGCATTCAACACAAGCTTCAACACAAGCTTCGCCATTCAGATAACAAGATCCGGTTTCCATGCACCGAAGCGGATGTAGATGCTCGGCTTAAGGAACTGCTGAGACTCCTTCGAGTCTCAATCTTTGCACAAATTGCGAGAACTTCAAGATGCGACGGAAGCGATGGTGATAGAGGGTTCTACGTATCGCCCTGTGACAGTTTTCTTGCCGATGAAGCCGCCATGGAACTGGAATACGAGATGGAACAACGTGCTCTGATCGCCGGAAATGATCTCGTCAATTTTGTTTCAAAGCCCCGACCAACCATTAACAAACGTGGAGCTCCTCCCACGAAAATTCCAAGACCCGTCTTTAACGTTCTGGAGAAGATAATGCAGTCGAGAGCACGTGTGAACTTTTTTTAAAAGTGTGAAATACCATATGCACAATGTCACTTAATTCAATATATATAAGATGCTATTAATTTGACAAATATATTATACTATTGAACGTTTTGTTATCGTTTTACATATTCATACACTCGAAGATGTCTCCGATTTAACATGTACTAGTATACACATAGTTTTAACCATTTGAAATGTTGAAATGTGTAAGTTTCGGCTTATAATTACGACTTGTAAGCATTCGCCTATAATTACGGCTTGTACGAATCGGCCTATAATTACGACTTGTAAGTGTCGGCCTATTTTAATTACGACTTGTTAGTATCGGCTTTTAATTAGGACTTGTAATTATTGGACTATAATTAAGACTTGTAAGTATCGGCCGATAATTACGACTTGTAAGCATCGGCTTATAATTACGGTTTGTAAGCATCGGCTTATAATTACGACTTGCAAGTATCGGCCTATAATAACGACTTGTAAGTAGTGGCTTATAATAACGACTTGTAAGTATCAGCCTATAATGACGACTTGTAAATATCGGCCTAAAATTACGACTTGTAAGTATTGGCTTATAATTTAGACTTGTAAGTATCGGCCTATAAGTACGACTTGTAAGTATCGGCTTATAATTACGACTTGTAAGCATCGGCCTATAATTACGACTTGTATGTATCTACTTATAATAACGACTTGTAAGCATCGGATTATAATTACGACTTGTAAGTATCGGCTTATAATTGCGACGTGTAAGTATCGGCTTATAATTACGACTTGTAAGCATTGACCTATAATTACGGCTTGTACGAATTGGCCTATCATTACGACATGTAAGCATCGTTCTTTAAGTACGACTTGTAAGTATCGGCCTATAATTACGACTTGTAAGTATCGGCTTATAATTACGACGTGTAAGTATCGGCTTATTATTACGACTTGTAAGCATTGGCCTATAATTACGGCTTGCATGAATCGGCCTATGATTACGATTTGTAAGCATCGGTCTATAAGTGCGACTTGTAAGTATCGGCTTGTAATAACGACTTTTACGAATCAGCCAATAATTACGAAATGTTAACATCAGCATATAATTACGATTTGTAAGTATCGGCCTATAATAACGACTTGTAAGTATCGGCTTATAATTACGACTTATAAGTATCGGCCTATAATTACAACTTGTAACTATCAGCCTATAATTACGACTTGTAAGTATCGGCTTATAATTACGACTTGTAAGCATCGACTTATAATTACGATTTGTAAGCATTGGCATATAATGACGGCTTGTAAGAATTGGCCTATAATGACGGCCTGTACACATTTCCCCTTGAAAGAAATGGCCTATTATTGCCTTGACTATAGGAACCGGTAGTTGTATGATGCTCATATTTGAGCGTTCACTTTCAAGTGTTACCTTCACTTTGAGTGTGGAACACTGTAAATACTGGCTGGCAAGTTACTGAACATGAACTGTTCGATGAATGACAAACTTACAGACCGGACATGCTTCACCAGTGTCACATAAACAGCTTTAAGGGCAAGGGCTACGCTCTGGAAAACCCGGGCTTAACACATGTGCGTAATGTGCCGCCCTAGATGATCCTGTGCAGTCCGCATACACTAACCAGAGGCGGTTTGTTATTATTCGGTTAAAGGAAATTTGTTCTTAGCGAAAATCCAGATATGGCGGAAAGTGTCGTCCCTTATTAGCCTGTGTGGACTGCACAGGCTAATATGGGGCGACAGCTCGAGCACATTCATAAAACCCTGTTCTCCCAGATCGAGGGTCACATGTTTAGTGTTTTGTTGAAGTTTGGAAACACGCCAAAAGGGTGGGATACACATTTCAATAAGTATTCATGGTGGTAGTTGAAGCATCCGCAAATATTTACTTATCGTTTAATGTTAATGCAGTACCAGTATCATCTAGATTTTGGCAGCCTCATGATCCACAGTACGTTCAGCAATTTTATTTCCATAAATTTCCACAGTAGGTAAATTAAAACTAAAAGCGATTTCACCATATCATTGCCTTATTTTTTATTAAATTTTAAACTCGGGCATCATTTGGCATAGTCATATTTTTAGGCACATCCATAGCCCGAGGACGTTACGAAAAGAATCAAACCTGACATCAGATAAAAAAATAAAAGATCTATACGTTCATTGAATAAAGCCAGCCACTTTTTATATTGAAAACTATCTTTCAAGATAGCGGTGTAGCGGTGGTATTGCTATTTATATAAAAGATCATTTAAAAAATGGAATTGAAATTATACGTAATCATTATGACACAGTTATTTGGATCAAATTAAATCATGCGTTTTTTAATACGGCCCGTGATATTTACATATGTGGAAGCTATATATGGGGAGAGGACTCACCAGTCTAAAATACAATTAATGTTGATCTTTTTGATATTTTTAGAAAATGATATCACATATTTTTCTGAGATTGGAAATGTTTTTATAACAGGCGATTTGAATAGTAGAATCGGTAATAAAATTGATTTTATTGTACAATTAATACCGAACATGATGATGTCGATTATTCACCAGACCAAGCCTTTGCCAGGGCCTCAATAGATAAAATACAAAATAGTCATGGCATTAAATTACTTGATCTGTGTAAGTCCTCTACATTACGTATTATCAATGGTAGACTAGGCGATAGTTGTAAACCCACATTTTTCTCAAATAACGGTTCTTCAGTGATTGATTATCTGTTGACTACAGAAAGCAATTTTCCATTGTTAGCAAACTTTACTGTTTGTGATTTTAACGAATGGAGCGATCATGCACCATTGCAGTTTTCATTGTATTGTAATAATTATTCGCCTTGTTATGATGCTTTCACTGATGTTAAATATCAATGGGACAATACATTTCGAGATGAATTTCGTTCAGGAATTATTTCTCGACTTCCCGTATTGACAGAAATTGTTGAAAATATTGATTGTACAAGAAAACTTTCAATTAACGTAGCTGTAGAAAAATTAACTACTACAATCCGGAACGTTGCGGATCCGTTGTTTTTAAAATCTCGTGTTTACAAAAATAAACCCACGTTCTTTGTTGACAGTTGTATAAAACACGCTGATTGGTTTGACAACGAATGTATAATTGCTCGAAATCAATACCATGACGCTTTACGATGTTTTAATTGTATTAAGTCTGATATAAATAGGAAAACGTTGTGTGAAAAGAAAAGTATTTATAAGCAATTAATTAACAAAAAGAAAAGAGATGCATTTAAACGAAAAATGATAGAAATTGAAAATTTAAAGAGTAAAAAGCCGAAGGAATTTTGGAAATATTTTAAATCTAAAAACAAAATAAATGGCAATAAAATTTCAATACATGCATTCAAGGATTATTTTGAAAATTTGAGTAATACTATTAATCATACTAATAATGCCGAAGCTGAAGAATTTTGTTCAAATAATAATTTTAATGAGGAAAATTGTACTTTTCCAGAACTAGATCAGCCGATAACATTAGATGAAGTTAGGAATGCAGTTAAACGCTTAAAACGTAATAAAGCGGCTGGTAGTGACTTTATTTTAAATGAATATTTTCTTGAAAGTTTGGATATTTTATCAAATCATTTATGTGACATGTTCAATAGTATTTTAGTTTCTGGCTTTTTCCCCGATCAGTGGACAGAAGGAGTTATCATACCTCTTCATAAAAAAGGCTCTGTTGATGATGTTAGTAATTACAGAGGGATAACACTTGTTAGTTGTTTTTCTAAGTTGTTTACAACCATTTTAAACAAACGTATCGAATCGTTTTGTGAAGACAATGCTAAAATTTCTGATGCCCAATTTGGATTCAGAAAAGGATGTTCAACTGTTGATGCTATTTATATCTTGTTGTCTGTTGTGCAGCATTATTTAAATGAAAACAAACGTTTGTATGTTATTTATGTTGATTTGCTCAAATGTTTTGATAGTATATATCGCAATGCATTATGGTTAAAAATGTATAAATCTGGTGTACAAGGTAAACTTTTGAGAATAATTAAGAATATGTATGAAAATGTTAAATCTTGTGTCAAGTCGTGTACATCATATTCTGAATACTTTAGTTATGCTGTCGGTCTAAGACAAGGGGAGGTAATGTCCCCGATTCTTTTTTCACTGTTTGTAGAAGATTTGGAACTATTTTTGCAAGATAGCACATTGTCTGGCCTAAATATAGACGACATAACCTTAATTTTATTATTATTTGCGGATGACATGGCTATTCTAGGTAAATCACCAGAAGAAGTACAGAACCACTTAGATAACCTATATGTCTATTGTAATACATGGGGGCTTAATGTGAATACTTCAAAAACAAAAATAATGGTTTTTCGTAAAAGGGGTAAAATTCGAAATGATGAAAAATGGACATATAATGGCCAAGATATAGAAATCGTAGATAATTTTAATTATCTCGGCACTGTTTTAAATTACACTGGTAGTTTCACTTTAAATCAAGAACATTTGGCTGGAAAAGCCCTTAAGGCTATGAATATTTTACTCTATAAATGTAAGCAGTATGATCTTAAACCGAAATTATTTTGCCAGTTGTTTGATTCTTTTGTTGGATCTATTTGTTGTTATGCCTCTGAAATATGGGGTTTCAATAAATCAAAAGAGATCGAACGCATTCATTTAAAATTTTGCAAGAGATTGTTAAATGTGAAAATAAGCACATGTAACGCTACAGTTTATGGTGAGCTAGGCAGATATCCATTATATGTAAATAGATACGTACGCATTGTTAAGTATTGGTTAAAAATTATTAACAGTAAAAATATTATAATACAAACTGTGTATATTCAAGCATTAAATGATTGTAATAAGGGATGCAACAATTGGGTTGCAAATGTTAAACAATTGTTAAACGATTACGGATTTTCCTATGTTTTTGAAGCAGCAAATATAACTAATAGTCATGCTTTTGTTTGTGAATTTAAATGCAGAATTATTGATACCTTTAAGCAAGAATGGTTTGGTGATATGAATAGAGTTTCTACTCTAGATATGTATAGAATGTTTAAAACTACTCTTGAATATGAAAACTATTTAGATTTATTACCCAAGAGTCTACGTTTATACTTTGTGAAATTAAGGGCTTCCGCCCATCCATTGAGAATTCAGACAGGAAGATACTCACGCAACAATATCCCCCGTGAAGAACGTTATTGCCTTTGTTGTAATCAACAGGATATAGAGGATGAATTCCATTTTATTTGTGTTTGTTCATGTTACCGTTTTCTACGGCAAAAATTCATTAAACGTTTTTATTTCGTGAATCCATCGGTTGTTAAGTTCCATAGTTTATTAACATCAACTTGTAAATTTGAAATATTTAACGTGTGTAAATATGTTAAGGAAGCATTATCTGTACGAAATGCTATTTTAAATAATACCACTGAATTATAGTTTGACTTTCTTCAAAGAAGTGTATGTATCACTTTGCAGTCACTGATAGTATTTGTAATAGTTTGTCCTTGCTGCCTTTAACATTATTATGTTTCTCCTTGTCAAAATCGTTGTTTATCTCTGTTCTTATTTTGTTTAAAAATGTCATTTCATTGAATTTAGTTCTGAAATGTCATTTTACTTACTAACATATACACATCATTATATTGATTTGGTTACCTACTATAGTATAAGGATACGTGACATTACTTTATTTATAATTATATGCATTAAAGACGATGTACTTATGTATAAGTCTTAATAAACTGTCTGTTCTGTTCTGTTCTGTTCTTTCAAAATGTGCCATATTTGAATATAAGATTGGTACCATGTTTGATTAATGATAAACATTAAATGAACCAATCATCAGATTGATTTCACTTTTAAGTCGAAATAGAAGAAAGGGATGGCAAAGCTTCCGGGCAGGAAAAAATGAGCCGCGTAGAACGATAATGGGTAAATCATATGCGGTCCGCGTAGCTTCAGATAAGCCTGCGGATAAGAGCCGTCTGGGCCGGAGCTACTTTATCACCGATTAATGTCCTAAGGCCCATTTTCGCATAACGCGACTCAACTTGCAACGTTTTTCTCATAGTACAGCAATCATAAATTTATTTTGCCCGAAGTAAACGCCCTAAATATAAAACACACGGTTTACACGAATTTGCATGCACTTATAAATTATAGATATATACCTCATTTGATGTTATACTATTACATAGTGTACGAATATATAATCTTACCCATTCAATAAATCATATACACTAAACATATCATGAAACACGGAATTAATCAATAATTCGACAGAATTATTTCAATTCACTAAAAAATCCTCGTCCCACGTATAACATTATATTTTAAAGTTTTCAAAATCCAAAACAAAACAAACATATGTTACTAACTATATACACATGAAGTTTTTTATATTAAAATAAGTCTTTAATTGGGTCTCGCTCTGGAAAAACGGGTTTTACTGCATGTGCGTGAAGTGTTGTCCAAGACTCATCAGAGACGACACTTTCCGCTTTTATGATATTTTTCGTTTAAAGAAATTCTCTGCGTAACAAAAATCCAGTTTAAGCGGAAAGTGTCGTCCCTGATTAGCCTATGCAGACTGCACAGGCAAATCTGGGACGACACTTAACGCACATGCATTAAACCCCTATTCACAAATGAGCCTATGCAGTCCGCTTAGATTTTCTCTTCGAAGAGAGTTCCTATCAACGACAAATACAACTAGAAATGGCGCGGCAGAGGCCGACGCGTATCCCCACGCGGCACGTTGTTTGTAAAATTAGTGAAAATCTCTGACCCGGCCCCACCCCAACCTCCATAACTTTTGACCCAGGGGTGAGATCAAAATTCCAAATAGTGCACTGTCACACATATGCTCATAGCTACCATGCGTGTAAGTTTCAAGGTTCTAGTGCTAATAGTGTAGGAGGAGATAGTGGTCAGGACGGACGGACGGCGGAGATAACCACATAATCCCCATGCTTTCCGAAATGCGTGGGGATGATCAACGCGAAAAGTGTCATCGCTGTTTTGGCTGTGCGGGGCACATGAAAATTATTTTAAAATATAATATTTTAAAATCTTTATTATGTATTTTCTTTTACATTCGTGACTGTAAACCATATGTACAATATCTAATAAATAAACAATAACACTGATTTATATACAATAAGAAAAAGTTGCAAACACTACATATTTTTTGATCTGAAACTATTTTACTTTTATATGCAGTTGCAACCATTATGCGTCGTGATTATTATGTAGTGATAACGGAATACAAACCGTGGGTTCCGACGATGCAGTCGACTTTCATTAATAAATAATTGCCTGGTTATAAGATTTCCCGCATAGTTGATATATTTTTTAATTCGTGGGGAATGTTCTCATGTGGGCGACCATTTCATATATTTTAGAAGGATTTTAAATGCTAATTAGTGCATCATATTTTTCTGAGTAATATAAAGTCGATATTTAATGTCTGATTGAACATTTATTTTGTTAACTTAAAATACATTGATACAGCGAAAGACTCCACTACCGAAAAGGAATTCGAATATCTGTGTTTTAAAGCTTTGACACAGTTTTTCCTATAACCACTTAGTGAAGACTTCTTATCTAATGCCTAGGTCACAACTAATCCGATCTTCGGCCGATGTGTTCGATCTCCAGGCATCGGTAAGACTGGACACGTCGGGGCCGTCCGTCGTCCGATGAGTGACACAAACTCGGCCCTTAAAGGCGCCGAACGAGCATCGACCGATGATCAATTGGCAATCGGACAGTTTAAGTAAACCTTTTGGGAGTCAGAATGTAAATCGGACGACAACCGACCGATCCTCGGACGGCTATCGTCGCGGTATCGACTTAGCGAAAGAATGCCGGAAAGTTTTACTGAATTGAATGTTGTCCGGACGCGTTTCCTCTTCGCACATACATGATGAAACCCTACCCTATCAGTATCTCAAGCTTGACGAACGTATATATAAATACAGGACATCAAGAGCACGCAGGGTAGTCGAAAACGCCTTGGTCGTACTCGCAATTATGTTTCGCTAAGTCAACAAAATTTGTGGTTATTAGATTAAAACGAAATATACATTACTGGGCTAGATTTTATTCTTGTCAATTGGTATGTCGTAAGAATTGCTGAAACATCTTAATCACTTTCTGGGAAAACCTGGTTTCATACATTTGCGTAATAGGGACAAAACTTTCACATGGTATTATTTTGTTGAAGTTAAGTATATTCTAAAGGCAAATCCAGTTTAGGCGGAAAGTGTTGTGCCTGATTTTGTGAAGACTGCACAGGCTTATCTGAGACAACACCCTCGGCACATGCATTAAGCCCTGTTTTCCCAGAGCGCTGGTCATTTGTTCAGAGTCTAGTTGATGTTTTGAAACCTTCCAATTGTGTCAGGATAAAACAATATTTCTTTCAACAATTAATCATGGTAGATGTTGAAGAAACAGCAAACACTGTAAAATAATAAATATTCGTCATCATAAAATGTTGAGGTTTGTCAGAATATTACTTTTTCGTGGGCACTTGTATTTTTCGTTTAAAGGATGTCTCGAAAATCCAGTTGCGATGGACAGTGTCGTCCCTGATTAGCCTGATATTTTGTGGTCTCATAAGCACACATTATGGCTCCTCGTCAACAGTTCATAGATACAAAGGCTTATCTGGAGCTACACAGTTTGGATACGTCAGACCTAGTATGGCACAACGCAACAAAAATTACAATATAGTGATAATTTATTTATATTGTTAACAATAAGCGCCCTCAATATAACATAACAAACATTTTAGATTAATTTACATCTAATAAAAGATAATCTATAACTCATTTGATGTTATACTATTATATAGTATATAGTATAACTATTTATAATCATACTAATTTAATACATCATATACACTTAAAATATGATAAAACAAGGAATGAATCAAGATATTAGGCAGATTTATATAAATTCAATACATTAATCTGTGTCCCACTCATTACATAATACTTTAAAACTCCAAAACAACACGAATATGTTAATAAATATGTACACATGTAGCCCTTACAAAAATGAGTCTTGTTCTGAGAAAACTGGGCATAATGCATGTGTGTAAAGTGTCGTCCCAGATTAGCCTGTGCAGCCGGCACAGGCTAATCAGAGACGACACTTTCCACTTTTATGACATTTTTCGTGTAAATGAAGTCTCTTCTTAGCAAAAATCAAATTCAGGCGGACTGCACAGGCTAATCTGGAACGACATATGCACATGCATTATGCCCAGTTTTCTCAGAATGCGACTCAAATAATTCTATATATAAGCCTCACGTTGGAAAAATGAGGTTTCATGCATGTGGGTAAAGTGTCGTCCCAGATAAGCATAAGAAGTCCGCACAGGCTAATCAAGGGTGACACTTTCCACCTAAACTGGATTTTAGCTATGCAGAGACTCACAAAAAACACAACTAAAGTGGAAAGTGTTGTCACTGAATGGCAAGTGATTTCTGCGCAGGCTAACCTGGAATGACACTTGATGCACATGCATGAAGACCGGTTTTCCCAAAGTAAGGCTCATAAATATAAATCAATTGCACGATTCAGTTTGTAAGTAATCTTCCCTTGACACTGTATATTTCTTCATCTTCATCGTCACTGATATTTGCAGTGTTATCCATCTTCAGCATTTGAATACTGTCCTCTCGCAATGGCGAAGATAAGGATTTTTCTCTATCTGAAATATATCATTGGTTAAATTAATATGATGACTTGAAAGAAGCTTTAAAAAAGCCTTTTTCTGGAAAATTGTGGTTTAATACATGGGCGTTAAGTGTTGTTGCAGATTAGGCTGTGCAGTCGGCACATGCTAATCAGGGACGTCTGATTTTACGTATCTTTTTTGTTATGAAAGTCTCTAATTTTACTAAAATCCAGTCTTTAAAGAAAGTGTCGTTCTTGATAAGCTTGTTCAGACAGCACAAACTAATCATGGAAGAGAGTTTATGTAAATTAATTAAGCCCAAATTTCAAGAAAAAGAAAATTTACTATGCACTTAACGACTAAATGCAGTTCAATCCTTATCATGCAAATTGCTTTTATGATACAGAAAAACAAGGAAAAGACAACTCACTATTGACTGCCTTTATAACTACATGCAGAGTTATCCCTACAAGGCACACAATCAGCCCAATGCCGTTCACCATGTTCATCGTGTCCCCATTGACTTTGTGAGCAATGTACAGCGTGCACACCTCCTGAAACGAGATAAAATGGTACATGTAGCATGCGTTAGAAATGTGTTTTTTTTAACGTTTAGTCTGACAACCAGATTCAGCCAATTAGCCGTAAAACCGAATTCGAAGTGAATCCCCATATTGTCATATTTTCCAAACAGCAAATAGATTTTTTTGTTTGAAAATATTGGCATCATTTCCTTATCAAGGGAAGGCTGGATTTTTTTATGGGTATCCTTTCACAATTTTGAAATTTTAAGCAAGCCTGTCTCTAGGAAAACGAGGTTTAACAAGACTATTGCCAAGCAATAAAAGTCCCCTAGCGGTGAAACCAGAATTCTTGACGTAGGAACAAAATGAAATGACATGCATAATGTCCATATTGCCATCTGTCCATGTTTAAAGTTTCATAAAAAAATATGAAGAACTTTTTAAGTTATCAAAGGATCCAGAAAAGTGTGACAGACTGACTGACACACAGAGCGCAAACCATAAGTCCCCTCCAGTTTCACCGGTAGGGGACAATAAATGTGCATTAAGTGTTGCCCAAGATTAGCCTGTGTGTTCCCCACAGACTAATCAGGGACGACACTTTCTGCTTTAATGATATTGCCCTTTAAAAGAAATATCGTCTAATAAAAAAAACAGTTTAAGCAAAAAAAGTCGTCCTAAAACTTTTTACGCATGCATTTAGCCCAGTTTTCAAAGATAGAAAGAGGCACAAAAGTCTCCTCAACTCACCTTGAAAATCCCTGAGATGGACAGTGTGAGACTGGAGGTCTGTGACAAAAGGAGATACTCTGAAAACTCAAGCATAAAGGCCAGTAGGGCTCCCAATAACACCAGGCCGCAGTTGCGCAGTAGAACGCCGTACTCACTGAACCGGAAAAATTGGTCAGTCGTTGACAATGGTATGCCTGAATAAAAATATTGGGTACTTTCTAAGAAAACTGCTAAATGCATGTGCGTCATCCAAGAGTCATTTAAGATTAGCCTGTGCAGTCTGCTCATGCTAATCGGGGACTACAAATTCTGCCAAACAGGATTTTCATTTAGAAGATATATCCTTGAAATAAAAATATTTCACAAAAGCAGGTGTGGACCATGATTAGCCGGTGCAGACTGCACAGTCTATCATGGGATGAGGTGTGGACCATGATTAGCCGGTGCAGACTGCACAGTCTATCATGGGATGAGGTGTGGACCATGATTAGCCGGTGCAGACTGCACAGTCTATCATGGGATGAGGTGTGGACCATGATTAGCCGGTGCAGACTGCACAGTCTATCATGGGATGAGGTGTGGACCATGATTAGCCGGTGCAGACTGCACAGTCTATCATGGGATGAGGTGTGGACCATGATTAGCCGGTGCAGACTGCACAGTCTATCATGGGATGAGGTGTGGACCATGATTAGCCGGTGCAGACTGCACAGTCTATCATGGGATGAGGTGTGGACCATGATTAGCCGGTGCAGACTGCACAGTCTATCATGGGATGAGGTGTGGACCATGATTAGCCGGTGCAGACTGCACAGTCTATGTGGACCATGATTAGCCGGTGCAGACTGCACAGTCTATGTGGACCATGATTAGCCGGTGCAGACTGCACAGTCTATGTGGACCATGATTAGCCGGTGCAGACTGCACAGTCTATGTGGACCATGATTAGCCGGTGCAGACTGCACAGTCTATGTGGACCATGATTAGCCGGTGCAGACTGCACAGTCTATGTGGACCATGATTAGCCGGTGCAGACTGCACAGTCTATGTGGACCATGATTAGCCGGTGCAGACTGCACAGTCTATGTGGACCATGATTAGCCGGTGCAGACTGCACAGTCTATGTGGACCATGATTAGCCGGTGCAGACTGCACAGTCTATGTGGACCATGATTAGCCGGTGCAGACTGCACAGTCTATGTGGACCATGATTAGCCGGTGCAGACTGCACAGTCTATGTGGACCATGATTAGCCGGTGCAGACTGCACAGTCTAGCAGGTGTGGACCATGATTAGCCGGTGCAGACTGCACAGTCTATGTGGACCATGATTAGCCGGTGCAGACTGCACAGTCTATGTGGACCATGATTAGCCGGTGCAGACTGCACAGTCTATGTGGACCATGATTAGCCGGTGCAGACTGCACAGTCTATCATGGGATGACACTTAGGGCACATGCATTATACATTTTTTTCCCAAATTTAATTTTAAGGACTATAACTCAAATAATAAAATCTTTACAAAGCAGCAAATTGAATTAAGAAATGAGATAACATAACCCTGACCCTTCCTTATCTACACCACTTTTTCTTCATCAAATTCCATTTAATATAAAACAAAAACAAAACTTTAAAATTCTAAAGAAAATTTTGCTTCTGATAATTTTAACCGGAGGGAACACTGCATTATATGAAGTTTAAAGTTCAAAAGCAATCATAACTCAAGAGTTAAGACCTATATATTACTTTTATTTAATACAATTTTAATACATGGAGTTGTCTGCAAAAGCCAAATAAATATTTAAAGAACAGGTCCTGGAAACAGTTCAATGAATAAGGGCATCAGCTGTTATGAAAGAAAATCATTTTCTTTTATGCTTTCCGATGCTTTATAGAGAAATATCAGTGAATTAAAACTGATATTTCATTTGTTTCAAACAGTGAAAAATAACTGAAAATTATCGATAATTTTCATTGTTTGACCGGACCTATTTTAAGATATCGTTAGTTTTCCAGTTGTGACCCCCCAATGTTACCAAGGGCGATTACTTTGCATTGAATATTTATAAAAACAAATGGATAAGCTTCCCTCGAACATACATGTACTAACATGGGGGCACCTAACTGGGCATTATATTGTCCAGAATGGCAAAAATACACAAATATTCACTTGAAAGCATAAAATAAAAAGAAAATTTGTTGGAATTTTTTTTTTGATTGCGCCACAAGTGAAAAAATATTTTTCTATGATCATGAGTGAATTAAAATCAATATTCCACCAAATCCAACAATTATCCTCGATTTATTTTTTGTATATAAGCCTACAGTTTACCTTCAAATCCTGCGGACAATGGAATGAGGCCTACAATCATCCAAGGCTGAATGTGGTACATGGTGTCTAGTGGGTTGTGTAGACCTGAAATGATGAAGTAGAAACATTGAATGTGGTACATGGTGTCTAGTGG
The DNA here is from genome assembly GCF_020536995.1 of Dreissena polymorpha. Classification (NCBI taxonomy): domain Eukaryota; kingdom Metazoa; phylum Mollusca; class Bivalvia; order Myida; family Dreissenidae; genus Dreissena; species Dreissena polymorpha. The sequence goes on along the minus strand of NC_068363.1, from coordinate 76,011,584 downwards.
ATTGTGTAGACCTGAAATGATGAAGTAGAAACATTGAATGTGGTACATGGTGTCTAGTGGATTGCGTAGACCTGAAATGAAGAAGTAGACACATTGAATGTGGTACATGGTGTCTAGTGGGTTGTGTAGACCTGAAATGATGAAGTAGAAACATTGAATGTGGTACATGGTGTCTAGTGGATTGCGTAGACCTGAAATGAAGAAGTAGACACATTGAATGTGGTACATGGTGTCTAGTGGGTTGTGTAGACCTGAAATGATGAAGTAGAAACATTGAATGTGGTACATGGTGTCTAGTGGATTGTGCAGACCTGAAATGAAGAAGTAGACACATTGAATGTGGTACATGGTGTCTAGTGGATTGTGCAGACCTGAAATGAAGAAGTAGACACATTGAATGTGGTACATTGTGTCTAGTGGATTGTGTAGACCTGAAATGATGAAGCAGAAACCTTGTCAGTCTTGACCAAACTTATTCATAACTTGAACACAACCAGTAAGGCAGTCATCACAATAAGCACTTGCTTCAGGCAATTTATTTACATTGTATATCATTACTTGAGACCGACAAAAATGATACAAACCCTCCTATACGAAATACTAGTACTAGTACGCACAATTTAAAGTTTACCAGTTCTTGATCTTCTTTAAGGTCCACGAAAAAACATTAACCTCCCTATGTGATAACGGGGCTTAAAACATGTACGTAAGTGTCATCTAAATCTAGCCTGTGCAGTCCACCCAGGCCAATCAGAGATGACAGGTACTATCTTGACTTGATATTCTTGATAAGAGACTCTTTAAACCATAAATTCCATAAAAGCATAAATTAATAAATCTGTTTTACCTATCTACTATGTTTTATTGTTCATTTAGATGGCATTCTGGTTACACCTCGTGGCTAGTAATGGATTTAGCACTTTCACTGAGACTGCCTCCTTTAAATGCCCTTACATCATCAATATGAGTCTAACAACACACAAAAAATGCCTGAAATAACAAAACCTATGGTAAACCTAGGATTTCTATAACATAAGTTACATTGTAAAATTTATCTTTTTTTAATACAATTAATGTTTGCCAATACAGACCAAAGCACAAATGCTATGCCTAATTATTCTTAAGACATGCGGAATGCACAGGCTAACCTGGGACGACACAACACACATGCATTAAGCCCCATTTTCCCAGATCATTTTCTTTTCATTTTTACCGAGCTCATTTTTCTGCATGACGACCTGGGCCAGTGTCCAGCGCAGTCCAGACAGCAGTGAGGCAGTCATCACCATGGCGAACCCCTCCGCGTTGAACTGTGTGGAATGGTAGGTGAACATGAACAGACCCGTGGCGATGAACAGCACTACCACCACAAGTGACCAGCGCTGGAAGGGAAAGAATAGGTACACAATATACACAAGGTCATCAAGGTCAGCTTAGTTCTGGTGGACAGTGCTTATGGCTTATCTAGCACAACACTTTCTGCTTGAACCCTTTGCATGCTGGGTAATTTGTCATCTGCTAAAATGTCGTCTGCTGAATTTCTAAAATTAGCATTTTCTTCGATTTTTTTCAAAGAATACTATCAGAATAGCAAACAGTTTGGATCCAGATGAGACGCCACGTTCTGTGGCGTCTCATCTGGATCCAAACTGTTTGCAAAGGCCTTTAAAATTCAGCTCCAGCGCTTTAAGGGTTAATAAAATAACAAGTTTACTATAACTCTTTACAATACCTCAAATTTTATTAACAAAATTGTTTTAATTATAGTTATATAATTTTTAAGATGTAAACTAAATAAAATTTAGATATAAGAATCAAATTCATTGAATTGATATCCCCGCCAATATGCTTCTGGACACTCATACCAAGTTTCAATGAAATCCGCCAGAGCACTTCCAAGATATGGCTCTGGACACACACAAAAGCATTTTTCAAGATACAAAGGGCCATAACTCTGTTATTAACACATTGTGTACAATGCCATTTGGCGTGCATCATCCTATTATCCATATATATACTCATACCAAGTTTCAATGAAATCTGCCAAAGCACTTCCAAGATATGGCTCCCGATGGACGAACGGACGGAAAGATGGACGGAGGGACAACGCCAAAACAATATTCCTACGCCTATGGCGGTGGATAATTATCATCTGATACTTTTTTAAGTGGGATTTGTTTTCAAATTGGGATTTTTTTTTTACATTTTACTGTAGCAATGGCTCTGTTACTTGGACTCATAGATAAGCCAGAAAAAGGCCTGGTAATAAAGTCATACATTTATACAACAAATACAAAACCTACCCATTTTTCTAGCCGCATTATCAATGCAAAAAATAGAATGAATATCACAGCCGTAGATTTGGACATGGTGTATCTGAAGAAAAGATCAACATAATTTTAGTTTGTTACATGCTAACATATTCTTATGAATTAAAATTATTTAATGCATTCAACAAGAGAAAATTCTTGACAATTTTTTTCCTTCTTTATAAAGTACCGGAAAACGGAACTTTCCCAATGAGAAAAAACTACAAAGTTCCCAATTGCTGTAAAAAAAATTATTTTCCCTATGCAGCTCTATAGCTTGAACCTTACTTAAGTAATAATAATATTGACAACAGTAAGTTATCAATTTTTAAGTATTTGGGAGCAAAAAAGCAACTACACCAATTTCCAAATATGAAGATTTCACGACGCAAATTTTCCCAATTTCAGTATTTTTCGCGCACATTTTTCCTAACTGGGTTGGTACCAGTACTTTTTCCAATTGGGAAAAACAATCGCTGCTCTGTAAGCTGTGTTACAGGAAAAACTGTCTTAAAGATGCTAATGCAAGCAGTTTGAACAAATTATGAATGGGGCTACAGTCCGCCAATTAAAAACAAGAGGGCCATGATGGTACTGAATTGCTCACCTGACTAACCAAATACAATCCCAACCCAGATTTCATCAAGATAAACATTCTGACCAAATTTCATAAAGATTGGATGAAAACTGTGACCTCTATTGTCTAAACAAGGTTTTTCTATTATTTGACCTAGTGATCTAGTTTTTGACCCCAAGTGACCCATATACAATCCCAACCCAGATTTCATCAAGATAAACATTCTGATCAAATTTTATAAAGATTGGATGAAAACTGTGACCTGTATTGTCTACACAAGGTTTTTCAATTATTTGACCTAGTGGCCTAGATTTTGACCCCAGATGACCCAAATAAAATCCCAACCCAGATTTCATCAAGATAAACATTCTGATCAAATTTTATAAAGATTGGATGAAAACTGTAACCTCTATTGTCTACACAAGGTTTTTCTATTATTTGACCTAGTGACCTAGATTTTGACCCCAGATGACCCAAATACAATCCCAACCCAGATTTCATCAAGATAAACATTCTGACCAAATTTCATCAAGATTGGATGAAAACTGTGACCTCTATTGTCTATACAAGGTTTTTCTATTATTTGACCTAGTGACCTAGTTTTTGACCTAGTGACCTAGTTTTTGACCTAGTGACCTAGTTTTTGACACCAGATGACCCAAATACAATCCCAACCCAGATTTCATCAAAATAAACATTCTGACCAAATTTCATAAAGATTGGATGAAAACTGCGACCTCTATTGTCTACACAAGGTTTTTCTATTATTTGACCTAGTGACCTAGTTTTTGACCCCAGATGACCCAAATACAATCCCAACCCAGATTTTATTTATATAAACATTCTGACCAAATTTCATAAAGATTGGATGAAAACTGTGACCTCTACTGTCTACACAAACAAATTGTTGACGGACGCACGCACGCACACACTGTCACATAAGCTCACCATGTCACTTCGTGACAGGTGAGCTAAAAATCTATCAAGGTTATTAGTCAACCATTGCGTCTAATTGGTAAGTGCTTGCGTTCAAGGTGCTTATGTCCATTCACCATTTATCATCCAAATTTACACAACCCAACTGTTTCATTTTGTTTGCATCATATTTTGTCTAGGCAAAAATTTTCAAATAATAACGTTATTTTTTGTCTTATACATGTTTATATCAAATACATGTGCTGTTATCTAGAAGTACTGAATTTTTTCTAAATATTTCATATACTTACAATGAAACAGTAATGAATTCAAAACTCCAGTTGGATAGGCCAATGTCTAAGGCACTTGTGATTCCTGAAAATAGAAAGTACATCTATTTCACAGCACTTTGACTGGAGCTGTAAAGGAAAATGTTGCAACTCGTAAAGGTCTAAAGCAATCATTTGAAATATTAAGGTTGGTAACAATAACATAATGTGAACTTAAATAAATATGATCAATGACATTAACCTTTTTTCAGCAAAATTGCTTATATTGTAATGCATATTCCAGAATAAAGCAGTTTATTTGTATAAACAATAATTACCTAAAAGTGTCTTGGAGTTATAAATGTTGCATTATATAAAAAAAAATAATATAAAAATTTGGAAACCTTCAATTGTTTTTTTTTGGACAATAATTGGGACATTTGTAGATTATTCCAAATTAGGAAAGTGTCGTTTTCTGGTACTTTATAAAGAAGGAAAACAATCGCTGTATTCCAATGTGTTTGTTTAAAATTTGAGAATAATTCAAATTAATGTTCCACTTATTATGGTGAGTAAATAATAGTGAGTTTACAGTATCTGCTTAAACCCTTTTCCGCCTAGAAGCAAAGTGAAAATAGCTATGTGTAACCAGCATAAAACTAGAACAGCCTGTAGCTATGTGCAACCAGCATAAAACTAGAACAGCCTGCAAGTTAATGGCAGTCTTATCAGGTTTCATGCTGTTTGCTTCTCAAATTCAGGGTTGGCATGTTAACCGGTCAATTGAGTATTGACCGGGCTGGCGGTCAATACCCGGCTTAAACCGGTCAATACTGGTCATTACTGGTCGATTGAAAATTGAAGCATTTAAACATCACAAAGGAGCTATTTTATATTAAATCAATAATTATTCTGTAATTGATAAAAAAAAGTTATTTATTGCAAAAAAAATCTTTAAAGCTGTAAAAAATTACTTCTTTATTATTTTTGGAAACAGCCTCAAATTCATAAGGACTAAGGCAATATCTTTATCTCAGTGTATCACATCTGTTACTAAAGTATTATTACTATTGTAGTTACCGAAGTATTTCACTTATCTTTTGATATATCTATTTGATAAGCAGATAGACAAACAGAACTCTTGTGTTTTCTAGGGTCATAAATCTCGCCCCTAAGCCTTAATTGGTAATAAAATGCATGCAGTGTTATGTCTCTGATATTGACAATGAAGCAAATCTGCCCTTAGGCTATTTTATATCACTCAAACAAAAGGAGATTACTTGCTATTAATTTAATAGTTACTTCCAACTTGTCTTCTTTCGGTATTAAGAGGTTTTTTTTCCTTTCATATTTTAAAGTTCAATTGGTATTCAAATGAATAATCAATCAAAGTTCTTGATTTTGACAACAAATAATGTTTTCCAGTTGTGGGTCTACTCTAGACACTTCTGTTCAATTATTTCTTTTAATAATTATTTCTTATTATGTTTTTTATTTGTATATCAATGGAGAATAAAAGATTTGTTCACTATTTTATTTCTAAGAATCTTTGCAACAATACATGACAAGTAAGGGTCGTGTCAAAAAGGTGCCAATTAAGGCCCTATTATCAGTTTTGGGTGCCCCAACCTGTATAGGTGAGAAGACTGTGGGGAAAGTGGGGCATGAGGAACAACTAATACACAGTAATTGACAGGTTCTTGTTGAACCAAGCACAGAATTATCTGAGCATTCATAATTCATTAGAATTGAAAAAAAAGTTCAATTGACCAGAAAAATCCAATTGACCAACTTTGACTAATTTGCACAATTTTGAGAGATTGGCCTACAAATTGCATGGACAGGTTTAAAATAGTGGGAATTATAAGCTTAAGACATTATTGGCAACATGTTTGTTTAATTTTTAGTATCAATATTGTTTAATTAGGCATAAAATATTAATAAAAATTGGGGGTAAAGTTCAACTGACCAGTATTGACCAGTTATGACCACTTTGGGAGTATTGACCAAGGCAGTTTGAACCAGTTAAAAACGGGGGCGGTCGATTGATGCCAACCCTGCTTCTCATCGATACCTTAGGGTTGGAAATAAGGCCTTTAAAACGTGAATCTAGTTAAAAAAGTCATTTATTTCATTTCATTTTCTAAGATGTTACAAATCGTTCCAATGAATATTTTAGTGGAAAAGGGTTTATTTACACAGCTCCAAAGTTCTAAGGCCGGAATGATCCACTGGTAGAATGGGCTTTGCTCTTTAATGATTTGTGTTTTTTTTTAATCTGCAAAAGGAAAGCTTGTTTATTTTTATTTTTTCTGGAATTTTTTATTTTTTTTCAAATATTATAATTTCGTTAGTATAAACATAAATGATGTTAATTATAAATACTAAAATCTGTAAACGAGTCCCATTAAAAGTAAATAAAAGAATATTTTTAAAATGGCTGTGTAGTAATGGTACTCACTGAAACATCTCAATGGGGAAAAGGGTTAAACGTGAATACCTGCGGGAGCCACTCTCTTGCAGTATACACCCCAGGGAAGTATTACACGAGGTTTGCCAGTCTTGCACTCTATCAGGTTCCTCATGAGAGCTGATATCATGAACTTCACAACCAGGTGGGCCATTGTTAATGAGAGAGGGTAATTCCAGTGCTGTAATGAATGTTCCAGTGCTGTAATGAATGTTATGAGATGCACTCTTGTAAACGGTGCTTCATGCATATGCGTAAAGTACAGTCCCAGATTAGCCTGTGCAACTGGATTTTTGTTAAGAAAAGACTTCCTTAAAACAAAAAACTCCATACAGGCAAAAAGTGTTGTCCCCCATTCGCCTGTGCTGGCTGATACTTATATTTATGCACATGTATTAAGCCCAATTTTCTCAGAGTTCTGCCGATATGTTTGCCTGTTTGATATGTTTGATTTGTTTGATATGATATTAAACTGCTGGTATATACAATAAAATAATGGTTAAACATTTCTTGAAATTAACAGTTTGACCCTATCAGCACATTGTACTGATGGGTAGCAATAAATATGTGCATAAATTGTATGTCTATATAAATCTGATTATAAGAGACAGCCATGTTCAAAAGTTACTATTAGCTGGAATTATGGTGGTATCACAAAAACCATGCATACGGGGGGATGGTTCCTATTCTGTGTTTTACACAGGCGAACATTTGTTGATTCCTTATTTAGACATCCAGGACATTTGTTATATGATTATAGTATGTTTATTCCAGTAATTGGTTACTACATTTTACAGCCAAAACATTAACTATGCTTAATAGATTTTTTTGCAGAGTTTTTTTACTGTCTGGGCTGTCAAAATAACATAGGAACCAATGTGGGGGAGTGCAAAACAAGAGATGTGTTTGTCAGAAACACAATGTCCCCTATTGCGCCACTTTGAAATAAAATTTCAATATATCATTATCAGGTTTAGAAATTTAAAGCTAATTACTTCCCTTGAATTGCATTTTTTTAGACTTTTGACCATGAAGGATGACCTTGACCTTTCACCACTCAAAATGTGCAGCTTCATGAGATACACATGCATGCCAAATATCAAGTTGCTATCTTCAATTAAAAAAGTTATGACCAAACTTTAACGAAGGTTATTTTAAAAATAATGTGTTTATTATTGTTTCTGTGACTTTTTGTGAAGTTCAGTAAAAATATAGAAAATATATAGAAATAACAATTACTTGTGTTTATACCTCGCATAAAATTTAATGCTTCAATATTGATAGGTCAGTGTTTTGTGGTGAGTACATAAATGTGTTATAATTTTTTTTTTTAAATTGTTATTTTTATGCCAAATAAATCACGTTAAGACGTTAATAAAATATCATAATAAGTTCATAAGTTTCTAACAAGTTTACCTTGATAAAACGCTGATTATAGAAGGTAAGCCCAATAGAAAAGGCATAGTAGAACAAGACCAGTGCCAACGTTTTGACGGCAAGTGTAAGGAAGGACACTGAAGTGAGAGATTTTTTAAGATTCTCTGCTTTGGGTTTCATCGAGGTCTTCAGTTTGACCAGTTGAACATGGGCAGTGGCTTCCAACTCTCGTATTTTCTTCTCAGCTGCAGTCATTGTTCAAGTAGCGGAGTTGTGGGTGAAAATAAATGAAGTTATGTGATTATCCATTCATGGTATGGCCTCTGGAAATGTGCAATTAGTCTGAAAAAAAAGATAATTAAATATTTTTTAGACAGGTGAATACAAATTAATCATTTAATTAAACATTGAATCAATAATAACATTAAGAGATCTGTTTTATTGAAACCCACAGAAAAAAACTAACAAAATGAAGCTTATCAAGCTTTTCTCTATAACTGTGATTTATTTATAGATAATTATTAGAAAACTTACACTTCTGAGTTTTGAATTTTAATTGCATATAATTAATAATAAAAAGATACTTTAGTGGACTAAATATTATTTTGTGCTAGATAACATCTTTTTGTCCATTGGATACAAACAGTGATTCAAAGACCCATCAATTTGTATAGGAGGTTTTGGGGATTCCGATAATGACGTCACGTTTGCGCATGCTCAAATTTTGGCCGTCAAAACTGCGGCCATTCTGCTATTGTTTGCATTGATGAAGCGCATCGTGATAAGGTTACAAACATATTCGCGAGCCTTTTGAAGAACAAAAAATACTGAGAAATTGAAATTCTTTCAGATTAAATTGAATCCAATGAACGAACACAACTAAGGACGAAAACAAACAACAAATTGATTGATTTTATGTAATAAACATATAGAAACTGATTTGAACCTATTTGTCTGTAAAAACTTACCTTGTTACAGATTAACTAAATCCTCTTGATAAATGTTAATGTTTTTTATTTAATTGTTCACACCAATTTTGACACTCTTTGTTTAAGCATTTTAACCCAGTGTTTAATTGCCCCTTTCTTTATCACAAACCAATTATCTCGATATGATCGGATACTGTCCAGACAATTACTAAGAAAACAGTGAGTCATAAACCCAGGGACCTATACTTGTATGACTCTGTATGGGGTCTCTGCATAAACCACATGTGTCTGGTCATTAAACACAATTTATGATACCTCCATGTCATCACTAGACATATTAAGTCAAAAACTTAACAGTTGCTTTAATAAAATATTTGAACATATTTAAAAATAGACATTTGTCTGAAATGGATTAACAGCTAGGAACTATTAAGTATATATATTGGCCAGTTCAAACATAATAATAAAGTGTTTAATAACTATACATTTAAAATATTGTACACATTTACTGCTACACAATTAACTTTTTTAACGGGTACCTGCAAATGTAAACTCTGCTATAATGTGTAAAGATCGTGCGTTACTGCAGTGTTCGAAACATCATCGTGAAAACAAGCAATCGCGTTTTGTCATTATAGGGATATAAAATACTTGCGTTAAATAAATTTTATTTGTGTAGATTAATGGTATCATAAAATGCAAGATTTGTATCGCTCATTATCACTACAGACGAGTTTTCAATATACGTGTACATGCAAAGACAGTTCAATTTGCAAAATATGCAGGTGTTTTTTCAATTTGAATGCTTAAATTTATTAATATTTTCATTCAATGTTAATGAAACGAAAATTCATTCAATGTAAAAGAAAATTAAAAATACATTTCAAGATTGAAATGTATTGAGCTATTTTAGGGCTTTGTTTTACAACTGATTCAATGCACCCCTTACACTAAATTTCAATCGTTGATGAAAAATAACAGTATCGCATCCACACCACTTATAATAATATTCAAATTATTATATGTTTTATTATTTTTGAAATATCATTTATTAAATTCTTATTTTAAAAAAGAATACGGGTATTTATAGTTTTGTGAAATTGTAAGTATTAAGTCTTCCGACGACCTTTACTCTGATACAATGTAATTGGCCGCGATCAAGAAGTTGACGGCCAATCTATTTTTAGTAAAGGAAAACCCCTCTTGTGACGTCACACAAAAACCTCCTATAACGGGGGCTAAAGAATTCAGTGCAAAGTTTCACTGTTGATTATGCACATTTACAAAATCAGACTAAAATACGTGATATTGTGTCCGGGAAATACTCAAAAACCAGTAGTCTATATGGAAGACGGTATTCGTACATGGGCGCAACAATGTAACGCATGCGCGATTGCCGGCGCTTATTGCTACCAGTACCGGCTATCCGATTTATCCAGTCCGGATTTACACCCAGTTGTATAATTAAAAGAAACAAACACAGTACTAAAGACAACAAAACAAATCTAAAAAATACCTTCATAAAACGTTAACATTATATTAATAAGGCAACTATATATATCATCATATTGTAAATAATCTGACTTCTAAACTCATCTCTGCATTCATTTTATTTTATTTGACAGCTGGCAAAACAAGTTATCACCCATGATTTGGGTTACATACAACTAATATTTTACAATGCACGATTCCAACGAGACTCGGGATTTCTCTATCTATCTATATATACTGCTAGTCGCCAACAATTAGCATTACAAGCAGGTGCGTGTCAGTGCTAGGAAATTAAGGAAGAAGTGTATAGGAGATAAAAGTAATACATAATGTATTTGTGAGACATAGAAACAAAGGTGATAGTGTTAGTTAAAAGAAGGAATATACAGATAAAAGGTTTAAAACAGCCAACCTGCTTAGAAACTGTGGTCTAGTTTGGTCACCCCCAGCCTAAACTGGTCCAGGGTAGGTGCCTGTACAATATTGGCTGGTAGAGAGTTCCATAGGACAATAGTGGCTGGATAGAAGAAGAATTTATAGTAGTTGCTTGGAGTAGGGATTTGTCTGAATGAAAGAGGGTGCAAATGTCTAGTGAGCCGGGTCGGAGGAGTGACATAGGGAGGCATTGGTACAGCAACCAGTCCGTGGACAATTTTATAGAACATCAGTAGCCGGGAGTCATACCTTCTGTTCTCAAGTGAACGCCACCCTAATTTGTCTAGCATGTGTGTGACACTGTTGTGATATGAGTAATCATTTGTAACCCACCGAGCGGCCCTGCGTTGGACCATCTCGATCTTGTTTATGTTGTGTTGTGTGTGTGGGCTCCACACTGAGCTACTATACTCAAGTTGTGGGCGGACCAGGGTTTTGAAGGCAAATTCTCTAATGCGTGGGTGTTTTATGGGAATGTTTCGTTTGATGAAGTTTAGTGTTTGACTGGCTGTTGCAGTAACCTGGTTTATGTGTTTATTCCAGCTGAGGTCAGATGTGATGCTAACACCCAAGTATTTAGCATCACTAACTGTTTCTAGAATATGACCGTGGAGTGTGTAAGTGGATTTGTAGGGACGTTTTGACCTGGTGATGTTCATAACCGTACACTTGGAAGGATTAAATTCCATATCCCAAGTGTGTTCCCATTTTTGTAGCCGATCTAGATCTTCTTGCAGGGTATTTTGTTCAGTGGGATTGTTGACCGTGATGTAGACAGCAGTGTCATCAGCAAATAACCGGACCTGTGACACTATGTTTTCTGGCAGATCGTTTATGTAGAGCAAGAAGAGGAGAGGGCCGAGAACAGAGCCCTGGGGGACACCTGATGTGACTGGAACCTCGTCTGAATTGTCACCATTTACCAAGACAGACTGAAGTCGACCTATAAGGAAAGATTTGACCCATTGTAATGTGCTATCTTGGATGCCGTGTTGGTGCAGTTTGTAGAGTAACTTCATGTGATTGACCTTGTCGAACGCTTTCGAGAAATCCAGGAGTATTAGATCTGTTTGTTGACCATGAATAAGGTTCCTGGATAAGTCCTCTACAAGTCCTATGAGCTGTGTCTCGCATGACAGTTTTGACCTAAAGCCATGCTGGAGATGGAAAAGAATGTTGTTGACCTGGAAGTGTTTGGTGATGTTTGAGGCGACGATATGTTCCATGACTTTGCAAAGAACACATGTCAGTGAAATCGGCCTGTAGTTAGCAGTTAGCATTCTCTCCTAATAATGTTTCTGAAATTTCTTTTTTGCTATATATTTAGTCGTTTTCCCTCCATATATAGTTTGATTGTAGGACAAACACCACCCGGACAATCGGCTCCCTGCTGTTGTTTTGTTTGCATTCCCTTACAATCGGTACTTTCTAAATGGGTTATGCCTAGATCCATACCGAAAACTTACATGTATACTGTTTTCACAAAGACCTATATAATGTATTTAATAGGTTTTTGGTTTTCGCGAAAGCAGTAAATTTACCGATGCAGTTAGAGTTCACACCTTTACATCGTGACAGTGGGCTTTAAACAATGATTTTAATGAATGTTTACTCCAGTTCGCATATAAATGATGCTATATATTAACGATAACTTTTTTACAAAAAGCATTTTATTCACGTTAAAAAAATGAATCATTATATAATACAAGGACATGATACCGAAAACAGTAAATAAACCGAAAACTGTTAAATAATTAAAGTTAACAACAATTTCAATCACTTTATCATTGTATGCCCATTTTTCATTTATTTTCTTTTAACGGGGCCTTTTCACAGATTTTTGCATGTATCGAAGCTTGTCATAAAATGCTTTATATTGTTAAAATTTAAACATTGGGCATAAAAATCTCCAGTAAATAAAAGCAAAAATACAATTAAAAAGAAAAAAAAAGTAACCCTCAACAGGGCTCGAACCACTAACCCATTGAGTCCTGGGGTAAAAAGTCTCCCGCTTAGAACATTCGACCATCCGTGCTCATGCCATAAGCGGATGTATTTTTTACCTATATAAGCAATCCTCGTAGTTTCCCAAAATAGAACGAAAACAAAAGAACTTTCCAAATTATTCAATTGTTTTGCGTTGCAACGCTTTATAATTCTCAGGTTTTCAAATTGTCATTAAGGTAGTTTTTTCCCCAATATCTTTACTGATCATCCTCTGACTTTCATACGACCTAGTGCAGGCAATATGGCATGCATATAGCTTTCGATCGGTATATCACGCGTTTTGTGTGTTGCTCTGGTTTTCGAGAACACTTCGGTGCAAATTTTCATTTAAGAAGCAAACGTCAGTAGTAAAATTACAAAGAGTCAGTGTTCTCGAAAATCAACGATCACAGAACTGTCTATGCTTTACCGGACGAACATATATTACATATGTCTATGCATAAACAAACAAAAATATCTACCAGATATTAAATAAACGTTTAAAGAGTGAAAACAAATATGGCAAACGTCAAAAGTACGTTTAGGAATGGCAAACGTCAGTAGCAAAAGTATGCAAACGGCAGTAGCCGAATAAATGCAAGCGTTTAATTTAATGAAGAACATGTGAAACAATAAAATTTATGCTAATTTATATTTATATTAGATATAACAATTTAAGATTGATGTCATAAATTAATGCACGACATATATAAATTATGCAACAACCAAAAATGAACAAATGTTTAAGTGATATTTTGTGCATCTAACAGTTTATAGGTGTCTATCGCAACCGTTGTTTATTTTTGGTGTTTTCACTTCATATACACGTATATTCATTCAAATATATTATCGATATCAAACGATTCGAAACATAGTTTTTGCTACAGAACTTCTCTAGAACTTCTTTTCTCTTACTAAGTCTCTTCCGACATGTATGTAGAGTGTTTATACTATACTTTTTTGAACTATCGCTGTCAATTTATACATGTATCTATCTTAAACATTTCTTCACAATCTTTTATTCTTTTATCTATTAACTACTCTATCTCCTTATCAAAATAATTTCATTGTTGTTATATGTATAAGTAAACCAATAATGTTCGCTTGAAAACATTCAACTTAATATAACCCTTTTGGAGAAGAACTATATAAGACGAAGTCTTCCGTTCTAATCCAAATCAAACTTTGTATGCAATTGTTGTATGTTTCATGTGTAAATGCATTCTTGTTTGAAATATATACGTTTAAACTATATTCGTTAATGCAGTATCAACAAATTAAAAAATATCCCGGAAAGAGAAATATAATGCTTTTGAATATCAACCGTACTGTCGTTTTGACAACTGACGGCAGGAATGATTCGATTTACAATGTGAATCTAAATTGAGTTTTATGCAGATTCGTTCATACGACACAAAGACACTTATTTTGTTTCACGGGTCTTTTCGTAATGTTCAAACAAGTAAAATAGTACAAGTCGCAAATCAGTAAGATTACATTACATGGTACTCAGTTTCTACAGTATTCATATTACATAATTTGCACTTACGGTTTTCTTTTTCAATATTATTGTATCGCCCCCTTTCTATTTCTAGGTTATGCGATGATAAACGGAATCTGCTTTGGGCAATTTTATATTTTGGTTAATTAATTTTGTCTAAATAACTTTCTAACGATAAACTATGTTTGAATAAACAGTACGTAGAGAGACGGGTAGAGCTGTTAATATTTGCGTGCCATGTTTGAGTATAAGTGTCTAATATTCGTTGTTTGCATTGTATAAATTGAGATTCGGTAATGTTTTGGTTTATCCATAATTCGGACATGCCGATGCTGTCGAGAAAGGATTTAACATGGTATGCCCAGTTTTGATTGTTGTATGTATGTCAATTGTCCGTATCGTGTTTTAGCATACTGTATGTAATTTTGATCAAGCTACTCTCATTTGATGATAATAGTTTAAACCAGTATTAAATGGTGTTTATTTGTCGTATTTCATTAAAGGGTATTCTTCCTAATTCTCCAAACAACGCGCTAAGGTTGTTTGATTTATTTACACACAGTAATTTCCTTAAAAATTTCGTGTGTACGGCTTCAGTATCTTTCGCCTGTTTAGTACCCCATATTTCAGACGAGTAATTCGAAATTGATGCTACTAAGATATCAAAGAGTTTGAGTTTGCTTTTTGTGCTGAATTCATACATGTTGAGCACTGAGAAAAGTCGGTGCATTGATTTTGACGCATGGTCTGCTATGCATTGTTGCGTTCTGTTAAAGTAACCGTTTTTAAATAAGTATACCCACAGATATTTAAAGGAAGTAACGACTTCTAGTTTTTCGCCATACAGAAAGATATCGATGTTTGTGTAATGTGTTCCTTTTTCGAAGATAAACACTTTTGTTTTAGCTGTATTTATTTTTAATTTCGATGCATTACAGTAAGCTGCTTCTATGTCTGTTAGCATGTGTTGTAGTGAGTTTGGTGACGTTGCGAATAAAATTTGGTCATCAGCATATAAAGTAAGAAATAATTTCAACTCGTCTATAGTGAATAAACAATCTAAATCTGTATTTATGTTCTCCAACATGTCATTAACGAACATCACGAAGAGCAGTGATGAACTGGAATCACATTGTTTCACTCCTTGGTGTATCGAGAATGGGTCGGATAAGTTATGATTGAAATTAATTACTGATTTTACGATACTATACATCGCTTTTAGAGCGTTTATCATTTTTGAACTCACATTTTGCGATTTCAATTTTTGCCAAAGTAGTGTGTGATTGATTTTATCATAGCACTGTTGATAGTCGATAAAAATGGTGTAATTTTTTTTCATGAGCTTATTATTTTTGATATAATTGCGTTTAGTATAAATATACAATCTGTTGTGCTTTTGCCCTTTTGATAACCAAACTGGCAGTTAATGATTTTTTGGTGTTTGTTTGTCCAGTTTGTTAATTGGCTGAGTAGCAATTGTGAGTATATTTTTGCTAGGATATTATTTAAGGTTATACCCCTATAGTTTTTTTTGATTTCCCGCCCTTATATAAAGGGACGATGTATCAGAGGCCCCAGTCTTCCGGGTATTCGGCATGGTTGAAAAGTTTGTTGTATATTGCTAGGAGGTGTGGTCCTAATACACTTAACGATGATTTAATTAGTTCTGAAGATATATTATCAGGCCCACAAGACTTGTTATTTTTTATGGAAGACGGCTGCCTTGAGTTCATGCAATGTGAATTCTTTATCTAAATCAATATCCGTAGATTCGGTGGTGGCAACATTTTCATTTATTTGTTCGGGTTGTTTGCCTAATAAGTTTTGAAAGTGCGTATAAAAGTCTGCTACTGTTATACTGTCATCCTTGTTTGTTCGAAATTTTTTGTCGTGGTTAATATTTACTCTTTCTTTCTCCAAAAATTGTTACTGCATTGTCATAAATATAGCTAGTTAAATGTTTTATTTCACAATTAATGTTTTCCTTGTTTGCATTTAACAAATTGATATTTTCTTTCAATGAGTCTTGATTTTTTTCAACAAAACTTGAGTTAAAAACAAGCTTAGTTTCCTCTTTGTATTCACCGGTTGTAATATGTCTAGTTTTGGTGTTACATTTTAAAGAAAAGTAAACACCTGCGTGACCAGAAAAGTTTTGCCAATTGAGTATTTGAAATTCGTTTATATTATCAACATAGTTTGCATTTATAATAAGATAATCTGTTATACTCAAGCCTCTATTTGAGACGAAAGTAAATTGATTGCCCTGCTCTTTGTTGAGACGACCATTAACGATAATATGATTAGTAGCTCTGCATAGATAAATAAGCCTTTTACCGTTACAATCAATTACCTTGCCCGGATTGTTGCGTATTACTGGGAAATGTTTATTTATATTTTCTGTATCTTATTCTTCAAAACAGTCAAGGTACTAATCGTACTCTTGTATATCTGATAAGTTTTTACTTGTTCGGGAATTGAGGTCACCCGTTATGCATGTTTTTCCGAGCTGCCCATATTTCTCAACCCCTTTCTCAATTTCATGAAAAAAATCGAAATCTTGGTCAATTAAAACTTTCGAATTGACAGGTGGGATGTAAGTATGACACAGATACATATCCGGCTCTACAGAAAACAAATCTTGTTTTAATGTTAGCCACACTATTCCATATTGATTGGTTTCTACAATGGATATATTATCTGATATCTCATTTTTATAATAAATTAAAAGTCCACCGCTAAAGCGACCTTTGTTTGTACCAGAATGATTATTAACGTAAACATGGTAGCTAATATACCCATTATTGTCAGTGTTTAGCGTTTGCTTTTTGTTTAGCCAAATTTCAGAAAGTAATATTAGATCATATTTTTAACGTATTCTTGAAAGTAAACATCAGTTATTTTTCTGGCAAGTCCATTCACGTTCCACGCTTTAACATTTAACTTCCCTTCCTTGTCCTAGTGTGTAACCTCCTTGAACTGACTGCTTCCATTTTCGCGTGATAAAAGTTTTGCACCGGCCCACTTCACTTGTTTACCGGCGCTCTTTTCACGGTTGAATAGAGCGTTCTTTTCCCACCTCTGCTGTAGCACTGCTTTGATTTGCTGAATTCCAATGCCCAGCCCGGTGGTTTTGAGGTCATTTGTTTTGGTGATAGCCGTCGTCCGTACCAATTCTTGGTAAGTGTACGCTTCATGAATGTATAATATCACCCTTGTGTGTAGAAGGCGCAGCGAACATATTTTTTACAGATACCGACGTAACAATAATGCCGGGTTTAAGCAATACATTCAAAATGCACAATATTAAGAGTCCTGTTCCCGGCCTGTGCCAGGCTCTTCATGATCTTAATATCAACAGTCTTAGTCTAAAAGGTGAGCGGGGTTTGAGTGCTAGGTGGGGAGAGTTAAATGTAATTGATGTAGTGTCGTTGTGTCGGTCATTCGCATCGCTCTCGAATCTGAACTCTCTTAGTATAACGGAATATGATGTGAATATGGAATTTTGGGATGCTCTCGATGGTTTGAAAATCAAATGTTTTAGTGCGTGGTGATGGTAGAAATATGACAGTGAAACACGCAACGTCGTTGTCGCTGTTACTCCGATCGTTCACAAAACTGGAAAAGCTTAGTATGCATATGCAAGCATACATCGACCTATTGCTGCCTTATTCATTGAATAATTAATCTTTCTATTATCATAGACTGGCTCCATTCCAACTAAGTTATCTAGTGAGCAAACTGTCTACTTATTCAAAACCGGTTGAGTGCAGTCTAGAATTTGGTTGTAGTACGTGTGGTCTACCAGAAAACTTCTTTCACATCAAACAGAAATTGTATGCACTGGGACATGTTAATGTTAAACAATTTCTGATAGATGATCAGGCACGGGATACTGATAAAGAAATTGGTTCTACCAATTAAACAGGTGTTTGATGTGTCGTCTGCTGCCGGTGATAATTATACGCTCGTCTGTTCTGCAAGTCACAGTGTAACATATAATAATTACCTTATATGACCAAATATATAAACATTTCGTACTACAAATGGAAAACACGCGTTTTCTACGTATAATAATAGGACTCCAGATTATCATTAAGTCGAAACCCTAAACTTTAAACATCAAAATGGGTCTTAAATATATCATTATTATACCCCCACAAACGAAGTTTAGGGGGTATATAGGAGTGAATTTCTCTGTCGGTCGGTCTGCCGGTCGGTCGGTCTGTCTGTCTGTCTTTCGGTCCGTATAAAGTGTCCGCTCTCTATTTCAAGTTGTTTCCATCCGATTTTTACCAAACTTGGTCAGATGTTGTATCTAGATGATGTCTAGGTAAAGTTCGAATATGGGTCATACCGGGTCAAAAACTAGGTCACGGGGTCACTCAGTTCGTTTTTTAACATTCAGCATGGTGTCCGCTCTCTAATTGAAGTAGTTTTAATCCGTTCTTCACCAAGCTTGGTCAGAAGTGTTATCGAGATGATCTTAAGGCCAAGTTCGAACATGGGCCTTCCCGGGTCAAATACTAGGTCACGGGGTCACTTTGTGCGTTTTAAACATTTCAGAATGGTGTCCTCTCTCTTATTGAAGTAGTTTACTTCTGATCCTCACCAAACTTGGTAAGAAGTTTTATCTAGATGATTTTCAGGCCAAGTTCGAACATGGATCTTCAGAAGTTGTATCTAGATTATTCTAGGTCAAGTTTGAATATGGGTCATGCCGGGTCAAAAACTAGGTCATGGGGTCACTTAGTGCGTTTTTTAACATTTAGCATGGTGTCCGCTCTCGAATGCAAGTAGTTTTAATCCGCTCTTCACCAAACTTAGTCAGAAGTTTTATCTAGATGATCTTAAGGCCAAGTTCGAACATGGGCCTTGCCAGTTTAAAAACTAGGTCACGGGGTCACTTTTGCGTTTTAAACATTCAGAATGTTGTCCGCTCTCTAATTGAAGTAGTTTACTTCTGATTCTCACCAAACTTGGTCAGAAGTTTTATCTAGATATCTTAAGGCCAAGTTCGAACATGGGCCTTTCCGGGTCAAAAACTAGGTCATGGGGTCACTTAGTGCGTGTTAAACATTGAGAATGGTGTCCGATCTCTAATTCAAGTACTTTTCATCCAATCTTCACCAAACTTGGTCACAAGTTTTTTTTTAGATGATCTTAAGGTCAAGTTCGAACATGGACCTTGTCGGGTCAAAAACTAGGTCATGGGGACACTTAGTATGTTTGAACATTCAGCTAAGTGTCCGTTATCTAATTCAAATAGCTTTCATCATTACCAAAATGATGTGAGGAAATTTGCAGTCTGCATTTTATTTCCGGATATTTTATTTGCATAATACCATTCATCTTTACTACTTTGCAAATTTAACATTTGCAAAATTTTGTGGAAATTTACAGTCGGCATTTCATTTCTGGGTATTTTATTTGCATTATACATGCTGTAGTTATTGCCATCCATCTTGAAGAATTGGCATATTTGACGTTTGTACTACTTTTTAGTTGCAGGTAAGTTCTAATTGTGTCATTACATGTACATATATACTCATATTGATGCATGCATATGCTTCTATAATTACATGGGTAATGTGAAAGATAACTGCATTGGCACTTTCAGAATATTTTTTTAAAATACTGTGTACAATTTAATGACATTAACATTTAATTCACATTCAGTACTTGTTTGGTTCATTTTAATTCCGTTTTTGTATTTAGGCAATTTAAGTTAACACTTTGAATTCTTTAAATTTTAACAGGTTCATATCTTTTTCATTTTTATGTATAAATATCATACGACCTGTTGTTATTAACTTGCAATAACGCCATTTTTATTTATTTCTTAACTATGCAATTATTCTTTTGATTGCTTTAATTTAAAACTCAATAAATGCTAACTTGAGTATTTTGATATTCGAAGAAGAATGTTAAATGTTAATCATTAGGATGATGATGATCGTAAACTTGAAGATCACAAAATATTAATAAACAAAGTGATGATGATAAGGAAGAAAAGACGAAGAACAACAATTATCATTAGTATTTACTTTTATTTTGAAAACGCATTCACCATTGAGTTATAATTTTTGAACTTTTAAGTTCGTTGTTTTTGGTGGAAAAAATAGAGCTTGTATACATATTTTATTTTGTTCATAGTTTCGTAATTTATAAGTATGACATTTGAATGCAATATGATTATGAATTTGTTTAAATATAACAGTATTTTTACATAATCCTAATGAAGACGCACACCTTTATAACTTGATGTTTTGTTGTCATATAAGTATGCTAATGGTAGCCTGTAGGGTAGCGTTATCATGGTTAGAATGTTAACGGTAATATTATTTATGAATACTTTAAAGAAACAGTGCATATTATTGTCAAACCATTGGAATTATTATTTAATTATATCTTGGAAACGAAACAATTTCCAAAGAGCTGGTCAACGGGAGTTATTATTCCGTTACATAAACGGGGCGATATTTCCGATCCAAATAACTATAGTGGCATTACGTTGTTAAGCTGTTTTACGAAACTATTTACAAATGTGTTAAACGAACGCTTAAAATCTTGGGCAGAAACCCATGACATTCTTACAGACGCGCATTTCGGATTTAAACCAAATTGCAGTACCGTTGATGCAATTTTCATTCTTTACCATTTAATAGAAAAGCAAATACATAGTAAAAACCAACTTTTCTGCTGTTATGTCGATTGCCGGAAGGCGTATGATCTTATAAATCGCGGACAGCTATGGCATATAATGATTTTATCGGGAATCGACGGCAAGTTAATTTCACTTATCCGCTCTATGTATAGCGAGATCAAACTGCAAGTTAAACACAGGGGGTCACTTTCGGACCTTTTTAGTAGTCTATTACAAGGAGAAATAACTTCGCCGATAATGTTTTCTCTATTAATAATGATATAGAAATTAATTTGCAAAACGGAATAAACGCAGGAATAACGTTAGATCAATTGTCTTTTTATCTCCTCCTTTTTGCGGATTATGCTGTCATTTTCTCAGAAACTAAAGAAGGACTTCAGGAATCGTTGAACAATCTAGAATTATATTGCAACAAATGGAATTTAACTGTAAATATTGAAAAAACAAAAATAATGGTATTTAGAAATGGGGGACCGCTAAGCAAAAACTACAAATGGACCTACAAAGAAAAAGTTATTGAACTAGTTAGCAATTTTAACTACCTTGGAATTGTTATGTCAAGTGGGGGCTCATTTAAACCTTCCACTAATACACTTTATGGTAAAGCTACAAGGGCTATGAATTCACTTTTTTGTATTACAAAGATATGGAAGTGCCAATAAATGTTATGTTCAAGCTGTTTGATAAATATGTATTATCAATCCTTAATTATAATTGCGAAGTATGGGGATTTATTGCGGCAACTAATATTGAACGTATTCACAGAAAGTTCTGTAAAAGACTGTTAAATGTAAAACTGTCAACAAATTCAATGTCACTCTATGCCGAACTTGGTCGATTTCCTTTGTATATTGGTAGATACCTACGAATTGTAAAATATTTTTTTAAACTTCATCAAAAGAAACAAGGACATTGTATTCTTACAACGGTCATTAATATGCAAAGATTAGAAATTGAAACACAAAATAACACTGTTAATTGGTCCTTTAAAATTCGCAAAATTTTAAACCAAACAGGATTTACAGATGTATGGTTGTTTCCTGAGTCAGTTATAATTGAAAGTGTTATTCCTTTGTTAAAGACTAGACTCAGAGATCAGTATGTATATGAGTGGAGAGTTAATGTTGATTCATCCACTTCATTACTTTTTATAAGGAACTTAAACCTGTATTTGAAAGATCTGTGTATTTAGATATCATTGACAATAAAAAACATAGAAACATGATTGCTAAAATACGTCTATCGTAACATAACCTGTTAATTGAAACTGGTAGACATTATAACATTATCAGAAATGAAAGAATTTGTACTTTATGTAATCTTAACGATTTAGAAGACGACTATCACTTTTTACTTAGATGTCCATTTTATTTAGAAGAAAGATCAAAATATATATCAAAATACTATTCAGTAAGACCAAGTATGCATAAATTTTCGAAACTCTTAAATAGTAATAATAAAGATACCCTTCGAAATTTAGCAATTTACTGTATAACATGTCTTAAGAAAAGAAATGTTATTTTTGTTAACTCTACTTTTATAATGGTTATTTATTAACCGTTTGATATGAAATGAATATACTGTTTTAATCTGTTGACGCCAAATTTTGTTGTCATTTTCAGTGTATTATGTAATTTATCGATGTATTTTTGCTGTTACTTCTGTTGTTGTTTATATATAGTTGAGTATGAATACTCAATTCAGTGTGTACATTAACACACAACACCCTCACGAGTAATTTATTATTATCTTTATTTACGGTATTTTTTCACGCATGTATGAATGTTTATATTGATCACGATGAGCTGATATATGCTTAAGTGAATAAAATATTTTTTCTGTTCTGTTCTGTTCTGTTCTGCTAACTTAATCTTTGAGTGTAAGCGTGTTGGCTGAGAGAACAATGTAAACGTTTATAAAATAACGCCATAGTTATTAAACTGTGAATGATTACACGTGGTATGCAATTGTTATACGAATTATTACATTGATAGGGAATTACATGTGGTATGTATTTTATGGGATTTTTATGCGAAACATAATTTGATATTTATTTAAAGAATATATAAATATTTGTTGTAAAATGTTGTGAGA
This sequence comes from Dreissena polymorpha, assembly GCF_020536995.1. Classification (NCBI taxonomy): domain Eukaryota; kingdom Metazoa; phylum Mollusca; class Bivalvia; order Myida; family Dreissenidae; genus Dreissena; species Dreissena polymorpha. The sequence continues at coordinate 75,988,564 of NC_068363.1, read as the reverse complement.
AAATGAAATGCGTTATACAAAAATATGTGTTTGTCCATTGTAACCCCATGAATAGTCTGCTTATGTCATATCATTTGCCACAATAATAATCATACACAATCATATTTCAATCTTTCCTTATTTGTATTAATAATATATATTATAGTTAAGCAGTTCCTGCAATACAAGTTAACATAAACAATTCCATATAATACTACTCGCTCTTTTTCTCAGTCCGTGTTACCAAACTAGAAGGAATATTTTAATGACATCATATTGTTATGTGAAAATGTATTTTATGTTTGATTATATTAGATGGATGTTTATTTCAAATTTTGTAATGATAATAAATGTCACATTTTCTCAGTTAATTGTTCCACGAGAATGTATCTGTTCTAGTCTTTTGATAATTCGCATCGCACGTGAGCATTCGTTTATCGACTGAGGCGTAATGACACAAAGCACTTTTAAATGTGATTTCAATACATTTTGCATCTCTTCTTTTCATCTCATTTACACTATTTGGTGGAAGGTATTTGAATATAACATGTCAGCAAATGCCAAGCGGTTGCGTGAATGCTATAAAGGGGTTATGTGCCGAGAACAACCACGTGGGAAACCCATGACTAAAGAAATCACATGATGTGCTCCTAACGTAGTTATCCGGTTTTGGAAAAGGGTCTTTTTGTAGCAAATCTAGTAAACACTTCATGTTTATTTAACTATAAAAGTATTATTTCCTAAATTTTATTAAAAAAAATCGCCTTCTTATTTACAGCAATTGAAACTCAACATTAACTCACCAATTAACAAATAAATATATAAAACATTGAACTCGAATGTGTTTATCAGGAATTGTTTAATATGCTATACAATATAGTAGTGTGAAGGAAATGTTATAGTGTTTGCTGTTGAAGGATAAAATGGAAATCATCCATGCAATTATATCTAGTTCAAAAACAACTATTATCAGAGAGACACATATTGGGCATATTGGCCATTTGGATAGAAGTAAGCAACAACAATTTGATTACATTTCGTGTAAGAATTAACATATTACCTATCTTACATTACGTGGTATTAGCCTGATCCTTTGAATGGCACTTATCGATAGATTGTCATTCATTTATTGCCCATAAATTCGTGTTATTTGATATATCGAAAGCAATACTGTGTAATCAACAAAATTGGGTTTATTGATAGAACATTCGTCTTCCCATTACGATTTACTGACCGAGTACTGATCATGCAAGTCTTTGGGATCGAATTTTCCGGTAATGCGAAATTGAAACTTGACAAACATGTGTGTCTATGTTTCGTTTGATCACGCAGAGAGTACATTGATCAGTGTTACACCCCATACTACAAAGACGCAGTGATGTTGCCAAAGTTCCAGTGAATTATGCTGAAATCGGCAAATGAAATATTCGAATGTATTTATTCGGGTCTGCTTGCGTTATTAAAAGGTCATTTAAGGTGGAACTCTGGATTAAACAGCCACGCCGAAAAACAACAATTGTACTCGCATAAGTGTTCCATACCAATGTTACGGTTTGATACACCATCGCTGTCTTTATGACTACCTAATTTGTGAGTAAATAATCTTGCTTGTAGATTCATGTTTTATTTACTTTCATCAATTGTCATATTGTGTATTAAACTACTTTATATGCTTTAAAAAACAAAAGATTTGTAAAGGGAATTTCCATCATAAAATTGTATTCGTAGTGTTAGAGGTATTCGATTAGTCAACGATATTGATTAATTGGTGATTGCAAAAAATGTACTTAACTGGTTATCATAATTAACATTGTCATCATATTGGCTGTGCTTTCAGAAATTTCAAAAAATGACATTCTGTTGTTAGTTTGTCTAAGTTATCTCTTTTGGATGCTAAACAGAGCTCTCACATCTCGACATTTGCTTGTAGAAACATTTACAAATATTTTAAATCGGTTTTGTTTATTTTAACTTTGCGGTCTAAAAGACGATAACTTGATTTAACAAAATGAGTTGCGAACAATTTCAGTGCCCTCAGATCTTTGGTTTTTGTAATAAGAGACCAAACTGCCGAAAATGTATGGTGTTGATGATAGAAAATGATAGAGAGGGAAATGGGTTAATTAACTTACCACGCATGTGTGACGTCTGCAAATCTTTCCTGCAAGCAAAAGTAGGCCACTTTGCTATGAGCAACAGTGTGACTTAAATTTTCTATCGAGAAATATCGTGGTTTGATGTCCCAATTACAAGACGCGATGACATTTTTAAAATTATGCGAAAAAGGATCTCATGTAATATGCTGCCAGCGTAGCCACAGACCAGCCTGCGCACCCGCACAGTCTTTTCATGATATGCATACTTAGGAGCATACTCAGGAGAAACCACAAAACCATGAGTGCTTGTTTAAAGCGGAAAGCGTAGCCCCTTACCGGATTGCGCATGTGTGCAGGCTAGGTTTGAGCTTTGCTGGCCTTATATGCTATACGACTAATTTTCGCATGACGCGGATGTTACAGAGTTATTCGAATGTGTGGGAAAAAAAACTTCGTCTTATTCAAATATCCACACAACATGTGTTCTGATGACGTATTAAAAAAATCATAATATGCCATATGAGGATACATATGATGTGTTTTCAAGTAGTGAAATATGTATCTTCGAACACTATTACGTTGTCTAATATACATTGAGGTCATAACAAACATCTCATTCGGAGGATATGCGACTATTTAGATAAAAAACAACACATCAATACTTAATCCTTTTTTAAATTTAATAATTTACAACGTACATTTTCTCCTTTTATTTCAAAGTCAGGATTTTTGCAAAATAACTGTTGTAAAGATACGTATTGCTAACTAATAATCCGGGAACCTGGCATATGCATTTAAGCATTGTTTTTAATTGTATAGTAAATTTTGACTAACAAGTAGATGTTTCATAGTTGTCCATCATGATAGTTTATCATGCACATGTTGTAAAAGCCTCGTTGAGTTGGACATGAAAACCCACAACTCACGCGACTAGAAAACCCATTTTCATCTAATATTCCGTTTTAAATAAAATTCTGATAAAATACAAGATGCTAAGGTATCCACCACCATTACATTCTAAAAACATGAATAACACTAGTTGTTCTTATATATCGTGTTGTTGTTTTGTTATATTCTAGCAAGTGGATGCTAGCAACATAGACAAACGCGTTTTGTTATGGTCACATTTCAAAGGCCGTTTAATTATTCCCAATATGCAAAGCGTGACATCCATATCGTACGCAAAATACAAATATTTATAAAACAAATCGTATGAAGGTTACTCCAAATCTGGTCTCTGAGAAAAAAGGTGCAAATGCAGACTTTGTCCAACAATCACGCGACCAGGACAGGCCGATTGAATCCTCAAATAAAATTGCTTCAAGTCAACCTTGCGAATTATCTTAAAGTCAAATAAGGTCATGGGATATGCAGACAAAGGAGTGAATACACCTATCCAGCCAGACATATGCCTTAACAGCAAATAAACAGTGACTGATTTTACGTGCGAACAAATTATTATGTGTACTGATATACAGCTATAGTTGCTCACAGAGTTTTCACATTGAGAACAATCTTCTGAGACTTGAAACTGAGTACACGCTCCCGAGATTTCATACAGCTTACACTTACATGCTATTTCATTACTTTCAAAATATATTACATAATGCTCATTTAAGATTTGATAATGCTTACACTCACATGAGATTCCATACTTCTTACACTCACATGAGATTCCATACTTATTACACTCACATGAGATTTCATACTTTTTACACTCACATGAGATTCCATGCTGGTTACACATACTCACCTGAGATTTTGTTATTACACTTTCCTGAGTTTCCATACTGATGAAACTCACATGAAATTTCAAATCTGATGACACTGATGACACGGAACAGCTCACAGCATCCGAAAATATAGTAAGGTATATGAAATTAAGAATGCTGCTGGTACCATAATACCAGACATGACAGGATACATGGACGTAGACGAGGTAAACATGAGAAGCAGTTTTCTGTGGCAATAGCGATATAGTGTAAAGACAGACGATACACGCCCGCCGCTCGCTCATTGGCAATAATAACCTTCTCTGAGGGATCTGAACTGGAAATGCACGAAGAAGCGTAAACATTTTTTAAACCATAAAAAATAATTCAAAGGACAGTATTTTTGTCTTAAAAAATATACCATGGCATTTATTGCTCATTTATGAAATATTACATTTTGTCAGGACAAAATCCGTTACAATTCATAAGCATGCTATTTGCTGCATATGATACTTTTGAACTATAATTGTATGTGTATCTTGTAAGCAAGCAACCACTTAAGAAAATAACATCTCCAATTACGGCGAAAATACAACTAAGTATTCTGCTGAAAACATAAATTGTCCTCTATTTCCTAAATGAACAGCTTTAACATAAAACAGTGAATTTACTATCGTCTAGGTTTTAACCATATTTTGTTTCAATAGTTTCAGTTGACGAAGTAAACTCCCAACACCATATGTCATAATGTGTAGCAATTTGATAACAAATGTTACAGATTGTTCGTGGCCAGTTGTTACCACAAGGTCATGGATGTAACAACATTTTGTTGTGACCATTTTACAATGTTATAAACAAAAATCTACATATCCATATGAGACAAAAGAGTTATTTCGATATAAAAGTTTACTTAAATCATTTGCCCCTATGGGTGTGGTCAGTGTTTGACCTTAGGAGAGTGCTTGGAACAAATTTTCTTAAAGACCACAATTTTAAATACTTGATTTTAAGGGCTAAGTGGTTTAAGAGAAAAAGATTGTTTGATTATTGTGCCAACTTAGTCTAAATTAAAGTGTTGACCTTCAACGCGCGGCCAGTGTTAACCCTACTTGCATTAGTTGAGAAAGTTTTGTAGGGATTTCTTTTCCATTCTACATACCAAATCATTACGCATGTTATAAGTTAATGCATCAATAGTGAATGTTCATATATAATTATGGTAGTAAGCTAAAATAACGATATGATAGAGTGTATTGTAACAGAATCACTAAGATGAAAAGGGGCATAACTCTGCATACATTCAAAGGCAGGATGATAAAAATGACACATGAACAACTTTATATTTAATGGATGATTGCTTACAAGTATGAATTAAGTACATTTATACATTACGGAGAAAATCGTCAGTTGAAAAGTGAGAAGTACTTTTGTAATGTGTAACGTATAATAATAAAAGTCCCACATTAACAACTTTATATTATCAAAACCAATCACTGCAATATTATATGCATGTGTAAACATGTAGATGAGCCCCTCTGACAAGGTCGTGTATACGGACAGTCGTTCATAGAATTTGAAGTTTATATCCGTTTATTGTTTAACGGACGATAAAACAACATGTTATACTTTTATGTTTTCAAATAATTTATTTTTAGAAAGGGACTAGAAAGCACGCTTACAGGTTGATATGGCTTTAAAAGCGGAGTGAAAAGTCAAGTAGAATACATGGAAGATCTGTAAATAACAACAACTGTTGAGTTTAAAAGATCCTTAATGGCAACAAGCATTTCTAGAATGCATGTGCACAGTTCAATATGTATTTAAGATCTGCAATGTAAGATTTGTTTTATTTCTTAAGAACATGAACATATTGTGATAAGTTTAGTTTAAACCTACTTCGGTTAGCTCGATTGTATTTAAAGCCAAATGCTTATTGAAAAACATTAACTGATTAGTACCAGTACTTGGTGTCTAAATTTGAAAACATAAAAAGGGGCATAATTCTGCCAAAAATCGTTGGATCAAATATTCCTTTCGATACAATAGTTGTTATTCAGATTTCTCCAGTCTGTTTTTTTCCCGATATTTGAGCACGCGCGGTAGGTACAAACAAAAGCTGACCAGCATATTTTAAAACAGAGTGAATCAATAATTTCTCTTATCGCTATATAGTAAATACCACTGTTTCTGCTCAAACGTTCGTTATAGTTGATAAAAATACCATGATTTAATCATTTTTCTTTAGATGAACTAATCTCGATCGTGTTTAATTTGTAAGAATACTATGTAACACGATATAATACTGCATGTACATGTAAACAGCTTCGGTCACGTAATTATGCCATTGCATATACTGTGCGTAGCGTAGCCACGGATACAGTTTTAATGGAAGTTTGACAACGAACTTGAATTTTGACATTTCCCAAAAGAAACACTACTGTCGTTTAAATACTTATTATCCACTACTGAATGTGAAGCAAATCGGATATCGACGTTAGTGGTCATTACTGTATTAATGACAATGTTTGTACTTCCCGCGCGCGCTCAAAAATCGGAAAAACCCACAGCGCGCGATTTACGAATTAAATCTATTATCTTCTCAAAGGCATTCAACTGTGAACATTAGGCCAATATTCAATTTTAAGTTGGAGAGGATTTTTAAACACAATATTTTCATACTATACATTCTACAGAAGAAAAACAGACAAGGGGCGATTATTTAGCAAAACACCAAGTCAGAACCAAAGTGAGAAATTCTTAATCATATTAACATAAAGATTGTGACAGTTTGAGCGAGATCATATTCGAAAACACAATTTAAAAGAGACTATAAAATCCATAGTGGAAAAAAAACACGCACAAGGACATAAGTATACACAAACCTCTCTCTCTATCAATTATCTACATATTAAGGTCTTTAACTCTGAAAGTTTTAGCGATATCTACACAGACATTATAGAGGAGTTCAAACACAAGATTAAGGACGAACGTACGTACGTACGTTGCAAGCGAAGGAAGGACTGACGGCCAAGTGTGGTGTGGGGGCATACAAACCAAATATTACTTCATTTTGATTAGGACAAGCTTATCATGCCCACACTTTACATTTGACCTTCTAAATGATAGCTTTACCTTTGAAGTATGGAAACAGCTTTTACATGTGAAATCATTCTCAACGGGTTAAACACTTGTGTCAAATTATTCAGAAGTTCAAAATGAAACAATCATAATCAATATAAGATCAGATTGACTCGTGTATTGACGCACATACACCAAACTGCCGTCGGTACAATTATGTTGATATTACCAGCTGCAATACGGCTTAATCAAAACTTCAAAAACGGAGAGTGTTTGTTCAAAATCAATCAGCAAATGGTTAACAGGCTTACAATTTTCGGGTAGCATGTAGTATCGTCGTAGTTAAAAACTCAGACGTTTGTGAAGAAATGTCTTACCAATATGAGCAAATCCATCCATACAGAAGTACTTCATTGTTTACTGATGGGTATCATCTGTTGTCCTGTCCCCACAGACTGCACTTAATTGCTATTCTTAAGCCGCCTTATGTGTATCTCTCGCATTTGTTTTGCGTTAGAAAAGCTCTGTCCGCATTGATGATGCCCTTTAGGTAATACGTATTCAGTTCCTGCAATCAGCGGGCAACATTTGACCTGATGTTACTGTCAGTGTCTACATCCAACGTAGAGCTGCATTGTTCGTTCTCAGAAGCATTTATTGTCCGTAAAAGTAACTATGAAAGTGTTTCAATGCTACGACTGCCGGGAGTTTTGTTGTGTGAAAAGGATCATCAATGTATTCATATTAATAATCACTGGTTCTTTGTTGTCCTGAATCTGTTTATCCCCACAGCGACATAAGAAGCAAGTACAGGTGTTGAAGTGTCTGCTTTGTCATGTTAAATGACTTTTTAAAGTACTGTATTCCGTTTACTGAAATGTGGTTGTCTTTTCAAAGAGCTGTCAGTGTTATAATGGGCTTATTATTTCTGTAAAATTGTCATAAAATCTCCTGTAGTCAACCCGACGCAGCTATGCATCTCCTTGAAAGATCTTTTGTTATGAGAATTTTCTCAAGCTAACTGTGGATTGTGTTTCAAGATTTTGGCAAATCGGGTTTGTTTTAAAATAGTTTGCGTTGATACGCGTTTCTAACGCTCAAAACTACTTTTCGAATTGCAGCCGAAACATATCAATTGACGCCCTTGTTTTAAAACCATATTTAAGTACAATTGAAAGGTTGATTTTTTTTTTGTACTTTTCACTTGAATAATCTTCTAAGATCTTGAATATTCTGATATCTTTACATGACCTAGGTATACGTTATCACTGGAATGAAATATGGATTTTCTAACAGATGGATGCAGCACGTTTCAACATTAGGCGTTATTTGATCTTTTGAGGCCCAAATTGTATGGTTTAAAGTTGGGATGGTATGCACAAGTAACATTATTTACTATCATTTTTCCAACGATGTGCAAACATAGCACCATTGTTATGTAAAAGGTGTTGCTGATTGGCTCAGAATTGCCAAACGATAAACGCTTTTTGTGACATTGACAAACGATGTGTCTACATTGTGCCTATGTCTTGCATTGTTTATTTAAAAGGTGTTACAACAAAATAATGGCACTTTTTTGTTTCAATATTGCGCTGAAGGTTGGGCAAATGGTAAAATAAAATCAAGATGACATTAAGTCAACTTAATATTTAAACGTTTTGTCAACGGAACGAATTTGTAGATGACCTACATCGTCGCTGTCATTTTCCAGGCAGCCGTTTTATCATATGCTTAATGTTTATATTGTTACATTTAAGTCTGTGACGTTTTGCGTTTTGTATTACCTTTTTATATTGAATATATGTATATACATATAAAACAATGCGCATTTTCTTTTTGTCTATAAGCAATATCTCGAAAATTAAGCACTTGAAAGTATTTGTAACTTAAACAATCCCACACTTCAGACTCCTGACGTATAGTGTCGCAAACTAATGGCTAACGAATTTGTTTGACAAACTATTAGGATGAAGCTGAAAATGTCTTATAATTTTACCGTATTACAGTAAAACTGCGATAACTCGAGGAAGCACGGGACCAACAGCGATGCTCGAGTAATCGCAGGTTTTGAGTAATCCATGGTATTATTTGTTTTCACTGTCTCGGTTGATAATGCTAACTTCTGACCAACGCTTTATTTACATGTAAGACGGTGGTAGAGAAAAAAGGCTTTGTAAAAATCGCTTAAGGTTACAGTATAATAAACAAAACAATTAAGATGATCGTAAGTTCATTTAATTATTTCAATATACACACAAAACATAAAAATAATCAGAACAATCTCATCAATATTCACTGTACATGTAGCATTATTATTTTTAAAAAGCACACAAGGTACGTACATGCGAATGAAAAAAGTACACACGGAAAACAACATAATCACTACACACTTTGCATTTTATGTACATTAGTCAGACTTGTGTTTCGCAAAGTCAATGATTGAAGATTGTCGCAACCCATTAGCTTCCCGGAACTGATGGCGGAAGACGTTTCGCGATAATTATCGATTGCTGGTAATTATTTAATTATCATAAAAACTGTGTAGCTTTGATCTGCTTCTCAAAGGATGACAATTTACAGTGTATCTCAAACTGCAACTAACTTCACACCTAATCGAGCGTCGTTTGTCTGCTTGATTGCGCTTTTTTCACAACTCGAATATTTTTAGCACCGACCAGACGAGAAAGCCTCCTCGAATAATTGCCAGTTAATTAGGTGTGAAATGCCTTTCAGGGACCGGCCTACGACCTCGAGTTATCGAAAATCGCATGTTTTAGTTATCGCGGGTATTTTTATATAGACATGAAAGGAAAATGCTAGGGACTTTCTTTAATGCTCGAGTAATCGCCAGCTCGAGTTTTAGCAATTCTACTTTAACTTTAATATGGTCGTGGTTACCTGCCTTGGCAAACAATCTGTGAGTTATACCTCATTCACAAATAGAGACCGATCACCGTCCGCTTAGCGGACCACGTGTTTTACGCTCATCGGGCTGGCGCCCGGCCGATGATCGCACGGACACCGGGTCATTTTGTCTCGGATTAATTGTACGCGTATCAGCAAAAATCAAGGCATTTCCCAGGGACATGTACATCGGCCGGCGACCGCCTGATGGCCGGAGGGCTTCCGCACGATGACTGAAGGACGCCGGACAGAGCTCGTCATGATACACGTACAACGAATCCGATGTCGGGCGATCGCCGTGCGATAACCGTGTGTTTATCATCCGATCTTCTTTCGATCTTAACTCGATTCTTTCCCGGGCTCGACATCGGGTTAAATTTAAAGTGAGACTTAAAATTACTCCGGACGCCACCAGATGCTACAAAATGACCCGGTGATCGTGCGATCATCAGCTGGGCGCAAGTCCGATGATCGGAAAAATACGTCGTCCGCTGATGGGACGGTGAACGGTCTCTATTTTTGACTGGGGTATCAAACTGTGTCACTCATCGGACGGCGGGCGGCTCCATCGTGTCCAGTCTTCCTGATGCCTGGATATCCCAAACATCGGCCGGCGACCGGATTATATGTGACTGAGGCATAAGGAGGAAGCACCAACTGTTTAGTACATACATACAGTATAGCTAAGTAAAGACCTGCTTATACGTTTTGCAGAAATGGCTTACTGATAACACAGGATTTTATACAATTTATAAATTGATATAACATGATTTAATGTATTCGATAACTAGAAAGCAGTGGCGTTATGCTTTCTGAGCACATATAATAAGTATATAATAAATCGCTTTTATTAACATTTGAAACATTAAACCTATAGTTTATTTTATCATACCATACAATTTAAACTTAAACATAGGATACGATACAAATACGACGTATATAGAACTAAGCATAATGTGAAAGATAACGTCCGACCGTTTGTCCGTAAGTCTGTTATACGTTTGTGTGAGCTTACTAGCTCCTATATCCTTTGGCGGATTTTCGTGGAGCTTTTCTCAAATGTTAAGGGCCATTCGCAGATGCGGAAAATACAGGGTGCAGTAAATACGGTTGTAGCTAAATGTCATACGTCAGGGTTTTAAGTCATAGCATTATTTTTTTGTGTTCGCTTTCTTGTTTCTGTATCCATTAGTGTTCTCATTAAATTTAGCAGTAATATACAATTTCCTTTTACGTAAAATTTGAGCATCATATTTGTGTTCGCTGTAATTTCTCTACCCATTAAAGTGTTTTTATTAAATTTGGTAGTAATATAAATTGCCCTTTGTGAATTGCAGGAAGCACGAGTTAATTGCACCGGCTGAAAGTCAATGTCGCACAGGTTATTGAGGCTTTTCTTTTCTATTTTGTGTTTGCCTTATATCCCGTTAACCGTCGAATTATTTTTATAACAAGTCAATAATATGAAGCTGCCCAGAAGTCATTAGTCAATCAAAACTGACTCAAAATCAAGGTCACCTCTTCAAAGAAAAAAAATCGTCTTTTAACTGCCCTGATCACCATCTGTGTGTCACAATCATGACTGGTTTTGATTTGCATGTCGTTATGTTCAAATTAATAAGTGGGTTTATTTAATAATTATTAAACTTTCTTGGGGGTATTAAAATTGCATGCTAAAACAAAGTGTCGACATTGTTTATGTCGGTAAGACCACTTGCTTGTAGCACATCACTTTTACAAATCTATAAGATTGGCCATGCATGTTTGTTAATTGTGTTATTTTATGTATTATTATATTGTACATGTCATGGACTAGACAATACAGTTTGAAACTCTCCCTGTCCCTGTGGCATCTGTAATACAAAAGTAAACTTAGTTATTACCCGCGTACTCTAAAGTTTCATATCTAAATGGAACATCGCACATTCTTTTGATTTTTTTTTTAAAACAAAAAATCTTTTTATAGAATTTCCCATTCTTGTATTTTTAAGTTGTTGTACAGTTAAGCCTGTCTTAAATGTCACATGTTGGGACCCAAACGATCGTTCGGTTATCAGAATGGTTCGGTTATCAAAGAGTTTTGGAAAAGTCATTTTCATAATAACTAAATTTTTAACAGTAAATATTATGGGGGACATCGTTATTAAAATATAGTGTAGGAACGTGTAGTGAGCAAAACCTTGTTATAGTGTACACATAGTACAAATAGTCATCACTTAACCATGTTAATGTATGCACAAACACAACATTTATTGAAAACGGTTTGAACAGATTGTATGGTATGCATTTTTTATATTTATTTAAATCAGGCACATAATGTATGTCCTTACCATCAGCTGAATGTAAGCTGCCTCTAGGTGTACGTTTTGCAGTTGAAAGATTAATCTTTGGCTAAAATGAAGTAATAACTTTATCCACTTGCATTCATGTAAATGTAACGTACATAAAAGTTGATAATTTAGCATAGAAAATTGTTGATAAAAACAAAACAACATACATTAAATATTTGTGTAGTACTCACTGACAAAAGAGCGCAACAATATAAATATGATTTAAAAATCTAAATGCGCGCCTGTATACTTGCATTACCTCTCACGTGTTCCTGTCACTTTCATCTTCTCCAAAACGAAATATGTACATATTGAAAAGCGTTTCATATACAAAGAAGAATATTTTTCTATAACTCAATAACAAAAGTCCAGCCTATACGTATTTTCGCGAGAATGACACATACCAAAGCAAAAGGCTCCTCCGTGACACGTGTTGAGACAAATGATGCGCTGTTTGTTGAAATAAACGATTTGCTCTGCTTACGGTGTTTCCGTCGCAGTAAAGCATTTCGAATCTGAAAATTCATTGCCGATATTCAGTGGATATAATTATTTACCAGACAGTCGATAAATAAACATAATTTGCGCTTTATTTCAGTGATTAACAATAACAATTATAATATTTACATGTTTTACCTGTACATTTAGCACACAATGGAAGACAAATATCACCAGTCCCTGCAAAAAAGATAAACGATGCATTAATTCCAAAATGAAGCAAATAATATGTGGCAAAACTGGTTCAATATCAAATTAAGTTTAAAACATGTGTCCATGAACACGTGAAACTTTTCCAAACCCAAACGGATCAACATACCTGCAAGCTGTTGCACACTGCAAACACGTACTGGACCCAGGCCATGCTCTCGTTCACGTAGAGGAGACCAATCACCCACGTACAACCCATAAGCGGAAGCAGCACGCACAGACACCGAACGCCGGCTCTATGATACAATTGCAAAAAAACTTACAGCTAAGTAAGTAATTAATAGTAAGTGATTAGGATTTAACTGTTTCATGATAGAATTTAATTAAGTTAATATTTTTGACTGGGTGTTGCTCTGTTCATGTAAAATGTTACAAACAGTGTGGAAACCTTAAACCAAAATCATCGTTAAGCCGATGAATTCGGAAATATCTGACACATCTTTTTGAAAACAGAAATACTTACTCTATTTTGACAATTGTGAAGATAAAATCATCTGTATTCGAACTTGATGTATGACACCACGAACTATCTTTTTAATTAGTGAATATGAATAAATGTTTTAGTACTTGATCACAAGAAATGTTTGTAATGGTCGTTTCTGTGTAGTTTATTTTGCAACTGATACAAATCTTAAATGAACCTGTACACTTATTTTCGTATCTATATAACCTATTAAACAATTATTTTACTACAAAATTTACTATAAGAAAAGTTTAAACAAGTATAACAACAATATAAAAAGTTTTTTAAGTGCCTGCTCTGGGGATCAAACCCTTTGCTTCTAGAAGTGAGACCCTACTCGCTTCCAGTACACGAAGCATGCTTTAGAAATAGGTACTGTGGTTTAAACCCAAAATTGCAAAAAATTTGCTAAATAATCGATACAAAAGATTACACATTTATATGGGTTCAACTGATGATAATCAATAAACGAAACTATATTAAATTGCTTTAGTAAGGAGATTCAATATGCTGGTGTGAATTTAATGCGTACATTCTTTTTTAATCTATGACAATCATTAATAAAATATTCATAATGCCAAACGGTGAACTTTCATCACCACAGAAGAAGCATTTTTTTGCATACTTTAAATTATAATTTTCTAAAAATAGTTAAACCTACTTTGATCGCTCTGATCTGGACTTTTCTGATAATGTTTTAGAACGAAACATCGTCCTGATAACAAGAATCAGCACAACAAAGTTGACCTGAAAATGTTATCGATATATATATATATATATATATATATATATATATATATATATATATATATATATATAATTATTTATAACGTGTATATTGCAAAACATGGTCTCCGAAGATAACATATCGGGTCTTTACAGCGATTATATACTATTTAACTATTTCACTAGACAGTCAACATTTTAATATGACAATATTAAACCGACATACAAATATGACGTGGAATGTTATTTAAAAATTAATAGCGATAATTACGTTTTAATAAATCAAATGGTGTTTATTTGAATGACATTTATAATGAATAATTTAATGCCGATACCGACACGTGTATTTATATTGATGAACCAAATTTGTGTCTAAATTTCGAATCTGCACACATTAATGGGGATTTTCCAACAGTGTACATTCTGGTATAAATTAAGTAAAATTGAAAAAAAACTCTACTGTCTGGTTCTACATATTTTATTCCAGTTTTTTTTTTTATCAACATTTTACCTGTTTAACTCAAAACTTCTACGTAAACGTTGATTACAAAACATGTATTGCTTAACATCTTCTTTCAGGAGACGGTATGTTTTAAACTCAGGAATCATTCACACGTAAACAATCATAGTTACAGTGGACACAACCAAATATATCCGAAATAAACAAGATACTTACAATCTTGGTTTAATATGTTTACATTCAATCGCATTGAATGATTAATTATACAAAGGTTGGTCGAACAAAACTTTATGACGAACGTTACCAAAATAATTAGCATCGCAGGTGCAACAAATGCCCAAATCAAACCGCCTTCCATAGACAGCCAGCAACTGTAAGCATTCAAACCATTTATCTATGTGATTATTTCTATCTAAAATAAGTCGGACGTAGTAACAACAATGACTAAGAATAGAAACATTTGGGCATAACAAGTTTTAATTTAATAAAAATTACAATTGCGTAGGATTGTTTTGCAAATGTAACATACAACTTGGTGTTTCCATATCCCTCAAGCTTTGTGGCTCCCATGGAAACTCCAACGATGACTGCTGGCAATGCTTAAAATAGTTCATAGTTAGGTTAGCAACCAAATGTATTCTTTCGTTACAAGCAATAATAATAAATATGAATGTATTACACCGCATTTACTTTACCGCAATTAGTCAAAGATCAAAACGAAATGTATTAATTGATAAGATTCTTTATTATGTTCTTTATTAGATTACTCATAAAGAAAAACTAATGTGTATTCAATGATTGAAATTAAAATCTTTTTTTAAATTATAATAATAATTTCTGTGTTCACCCCATGCTGCAGGAAGAATCCACTTCAATCTGGACTTCGTCACAAAGACATAAAGTACGGTTATTCCGATATCTATTCCCTCCGCCAACATCAGAAAGAACACAACCAAATAGATGTATTGCAATAGAACCGCAATAGCTGTACACAGAGCCTGAAAGATGCAATGATGCTTTAACATATTGGGAATCTTAGTACATACATTTTCCAATTGCGCCTCATTTAGTTGACGTTGTCAGCAACGAAAGGTTAAACATATATTCAATCGCTATGCTGCTTCACGTCTTAACGGCTTCACAATTACTTAGATTTTCAAATCTCTCAATATTTCTTAAACGTATCATGTTTACCTTATTCTCTGTTCGATCAACCCCGCCTATGAAAACTGCGTATGATGAGATAAGCGCAATCGACAAATTCATGAGGATAACCACGCGATCCGACCTCACATATCTTGAAAACAGACAGAGAGAAATACGTAAATAAAAAAAAAGTTGACGCACTAAAACGTTATTTAGATCTCCAGGAAGTAGTAAATATATTCATTTGTTGTCAAAATCAAAATTCATACTTTTATGTTGTTACTATAATTCATTTATTAGCATTTCACATTGCATTTTGCTTCATGTAAATGTGGAATGATTGAAATAATTTTAAACAAGTTTGTATCAGTAATAGCGTTTTTCATATTAATTCTCACCTCCATAGATGAAAATGTACAACAACTGTGATGATCAACCCAAGCATTGAAATGCTGCATCCTACAATCGAGATCACATCCAAAGCCGTGGTATCCACGTTCTGAAATATATCATATGTAAAATGCACGCACGATGAAATCTCTTCTTCTTATCGGATTTGTCATACACTATACATTGACTGCCGTTGGTATCAATACATTTCAATGGGTAACATGCATGATATAAAACTATACCCGAGCATAAAGTCTTATGTGAACCATGAGAATCTCATATAGGCACCCAACTGGGTCCCATTAGAGCTGCCTACACGGGACCCATATCTAAAGTACGAAAAGAGTGTGTTGTATGTGTGTTGGCTTTCCACGTTTAACTATTCAAATATGCTTGAGCAAATGTTTTGTGGTTTTTATGTTGTTTATTACTTCATGGAAATCATCTAGAGATTCTTAAATAAAATCAATAATCTAATAATTAAATATCACTACTATCTTGTTACCTCAGTCCAAGGACTCATCAGAATAGCAAAGTTCGTGAGATGATTGCAAACACACATGGAGGAATTACTTCGTTGTATTGCGAGAGTACATCCATTGGTATCCCAGGCTGACCTATTCCAGTGTAGTATAGAATTCATGGAACCATTATATGATATTCATTATAAATTATTTTTTTTACGAAACGTATCACTATATGTGTATCATTATATATGTTGTATGTTTGATTTTACAAAATTTATCTCGTGTTTGATGAGCATAACGAGACCTTCTTTATATTGTGTTGATGTCTAATTGTATCATTTTTTATTTATATGAAATATATTGGCCTTTAATGATTCTGTTCAATGCAAACAGTATTTGTATGTCAAAATCGTTATAAAACTAAACTTATCTTTTGCTCACCTGCTCATGTTCCAAAATGTGCATTTTGGTTGGCCCGATTTTGTCTGCAAACAGATAAAATCAATAAGTGTATAGAAGGGACTATATTTTTTCATGTGTAATTGATTGCTTACGAAAATTTTAATTTTTTTTCAGATGTTTTAAAATGAAATTTGACATACATTTTCATACCTGAAAATATGCCAATGTTAATGATATATTGAAATTTGGATTACTTTGCCAGTTATCAAGATTGACCGATATCACTTCTGACGAGATCACCGACTTTGCATCACTGAAAATACATCAACACAATTAGTCTGTTTTTGAACTAACCTGTCAATAAACTGCTTCGCGTTTTTACGTTATTAATTGGTACCAGTTAACATGTTATGCGAAGTCACATTTGTTTATCACAGATTACAAAAAACTTTGTATACAAATAAGCAAAATAGCTTACATAAATATTTTGAACAATTTTTTTCACAAGAAATCATCGTTTAAATGGATACATTTTTAAAGCGTTACAAATGCGTTTTGATCCCGACGAGCCGTGTTTGAATCCCACTAGAGTCAACATTAGCACAGTCACACATTTTAATGTAAAGATTATTTTTACTTGCACTTGACCTCTTTCATTCCGGAAAATATCAAATGAAATTGTTTTATGACATACTTCAAAAAATGAAATATCTGTTTAAGTAATTTCTTAAACTTCATCATTGTGTACAGTATTATAAATCATATGAGTAGTATTAGTGTTGGTATTATTCTTATGAACATAATAACAATTGCGCAACGTAATGCGTATTTGACTTTTTATGCGGGAAACATAACGTACCAAACGATGAAAAATCACAAAATGTTGCCCGCTTGTATTAACAAAACGATAAACAACATTAAACGCGTTATTATAATGAAGTAGATAGTAACAATGTATTATTCACCTTGTATTATCTACTGTGTTAGAGGAGAGAATCCCAGATAAATTCTTGTAAACCACTACTGAAAATGACGACGCGTCTGGAAAAAAGAAACACACCTTTCTTTGGAGACATTAATCAAACACTGGCGTACATACCAATGGGTTTAAAATACATGTATGACTATTTACATTTTAATAAGGTAATGAACAGACATGAATAATTTCCTACTAAATCGTATATTCTCTGCTAATGTGTTTCACGGTCGTGGTCGGTTAGCATTATATGATGCTGAACGGCGTCAAAGGATTTGTAAATACAAGTGAGAGTATGAATGAAATAGTATTTAATCGCAGTTATTGAAACAATTGTTCGTAACATTGATCATTTACAAATGTTAATGAAAGTTTTATTGAAAAAAATCTAGTATGATCTAGACATACTTTCCAATGATGATTTAGGTAAATACACAGTCTTGAAATCTCCTGGATTCTCTTCAGGAAACAGTATATTAGGAGTATGTTTCTCTATTCGACTAACATGCATCACTGAAAGTACATATTAATATATGTGTACATTTACTGCAACCGGAACGAAACCGAGCAAATCAGAGTATACACATACGTAGATATATTAAACAAACACATCAGCACTTGATATGAACGGTACTCACCAAGGTTGGTCGTATTTACTGTAATTGAACCATTTTGCGAGGAATTGATATACTTGGAAATCACCCCAATATACCGATCCACAACCTGAAGCACCTTTACTGCACTTTTATTCTGAAAGATGACCGTGGTTCAAGGTATGTGTTACAATTTAAAATGATTCAATAATATAAACGTGTACAATATATTGCGTAAAGAACGGTAACCTAT
The DNA here is from genome assembly GCF_020536995.1 of Dreissena polymorpha. Taxonomy (NCBI): domain Eukaryota; kingdom Metazoa; phylum Mollusca; class Bivalvia; order Myida; family Dreissenidae; genus Dreissena; species Dreissena polymorpha. Next base: position 75,969,881 of record NC_068363.1, on the reverse strand, counting down.
CTATTAATTGGTTCAAACACCTTGTATACAAATGTATTTGATGAAACATACGCTTCCTTTTATTAGATCAAAAACACGTGTGGTCTTCTTTATGTATAAGACATGTTCTATTGTATCGACGATGCAATATTTAAACATATTATTAAATTAACAAAACAGGTATATATATATAAAGGAAATTTAAAAAGAGGGTAATCACGTGATAGGCAATGAGGAGACGTCCATGCAGAGACATTTATTGTTCGCCGTTGTATACCCTTTATTACTTACTTTTTTTAATTTTTATATGACGCTCACTTTACAGCCATATCAGGAAAAAGGTCATTATCATGTATTTCGTATTAAAATTCGGTTTATAGCTCGACTTTATCTCCCCACGAATGTTCTTAGTGGAGCTGTAATTAGATTCTCCCGCTTAGAAATTTCGCAGCAAGATATCGAGCGAATATTTATACGATATAGCCATTAGTAATTGTCTTGCTGACATGGTTGGAAAATGAGCGGCGTGTACAATATTAATACTAGAAATCGACATGGACGTCGCCATCTCTATTTTCACGTGATTTCCCACTCTGTTCTAGCAAAAATTTATCGTAGCATTTAAATTATACTAACGTTTATCTGTTAAATAAATCAATGTCAACCGCGCAAATGTTAACAGCTAAGATAATTGCCACGGACAAAAACAAACGATGACTTTGCAAATATTCCTTTAAGGAAAGGCGGACAATCATAATAGCATTCATGTCGTAAAACTATACGCTATGCTCATATTATTAATAAAGCATACCTGATTATTATTGTTTTGTTCGATAGACTTCCAGGAGTCAGTGTTGCTGGCATCTAATATGTTACTCGTTGTTTGTAAGAATTTCTGCAGATAAATACAACCGAATGCTAGCTGAACATAAAATTGTCACGATAATTGGAATTACTTTTATTGTCAGTGGCATCTTACGTATAAGAGTAAATATATATAACATATTTGGTAAAAGCTGTACACAAACGTTTTTTCTGATTGTATACATGCAAACTATATAAAAACATGGATTATTTAACATTCTATAGCTTTTTGATATGTCGTGTACAATTTTTTTACGTTAGAAGGTATTATTTACATGTGCATTCATCTTATTTTTCTCAACAGTGCACGTATGTCTTACCTGAACTTGATTGTTTGTAACATCTGTAATGTTAATGTTAGCACTTGCATTAACAATCGTGTCTAAAATGTGTGTAACTTTCTCTAACTCCCCACTTGTTACAGAAATTGTGTTTACTTTATTTTCTCCTTGCTCATTTTGCGAAATATTCGTAACGTTGGAAAGTTGATTGAGACTATCAGTAATGCTTTCCTGAGTCGGATTATATTTTATGGCTTCGATCTGAAATATAAAATGGCGAGTGTGACTTACAATCAGTTAAATATCCATTTTTTCGGTTGCTATTTATGTGTAATGCCCAGAGTATTCTGACTCAATAACAAGAGCATGAGTAGAAGAAAACGTACATTATAACTATCTATCTGTCTTGAAAAAATCAAATTAATTATACGATTTTTCGAATAAACGTTAACATGCGAAAAGAAGAAAAGCGTTATACGACTGAAACGATTATTTTAAATTCGTTCGTCCAAAAGTTAGGCCTCCAAATAAGGAACTGTGAAATAGCATTGTAATATTACTGCTTTAAATGGAAGGCCGGTGCACCTTACCAGTTGCTAATTGCCATTTGCTAATTTTAAGATGGGAGTTTCTACTTGCAATTATATGGAGACATACATGGTTATTTCTAATCTGACTATGTGTAAGAAATGTTATTTCTACATCTGGAAAACAGGACTTCTTAAAATGTTTTAAGTTATTTTAGTTCCGGAAATTCTTCATTTAAAAGGATATAAGTCATAAATGTGTTCATCAACTTCTTGACATAATAACAACTACAAGTGTTCAATAATTAATACCTAAAAGGCAAATTCGTCTCTATGGAACATTACTACATATTGAAAATTCAATGGAATGCCACTAGCATTTACAAATGTACACATTATATATATCAAAGTAACGTCATGATAACATTAAGGCTAAGATAGAATTGTCAAAAAGTCATTTGTAATGCGCTGTACAATTCTGATTTTGCGTTTAAGGGATGAACATTAAATAGAAAGTGTGTAGTTCAAGATAGTAGTATCACACACGTTAAACACTTAAACATCTTGCGATAAAAATCATCGGAAATAATTGTTTTATTGTCCTATCTCAATAATACTGAGCGATTACTGTTTGAATACCTGTAAAGATATAGTTTCTATCTCCTTTCGAACGCATCCATCAACAGGTTGCATCCATTCACCTTTTGGGGAACAGGTTCTGGAGACTACCCCAATAGCATTTCCTGGACATGGTTGTGTCCGTATCCCCCCAGGACTCGTTTCATCCCAACTTTGGTTTTCCTTTTTAGTACAATTAGGGTATACTTTGTTTTCTAAAAAACATGTTCCAAAATTATCTTCTACAACAATAATACTGTTATACATATATTGAGCAAACAGCACAATTCAGGCTTGAGGTTAAGTGTATGTACATCGTTTTCGCGGTTGAAAAGTCTCCTGTGATTTACTAACACAAACTGACACTTGTTTTCTAAAATTAAGCAACCACAAACCTACCTTTCATACACTTCGGTGTTTCACCACTCCATTTACCATTTGATAGGCAAATTATGTTATCATAGCCGTTTACAGTAAACCCTGCCTTACATGTGAACTGTATTGACATGTTTGCTGTATATGGACCTTTGGTTGTAGCATTCATATCCATTTCATCCCCACTGATGTTTAAAGATGGACAAACTGTAATATGATTCATTTATAATAATAACTATTTTATTATAATACAATTAAATTTTATTAATTATATTTACTACTACTACCAACAATAATAATATGTATAATATCATTATTATGCACTTGACGCTCATCAAAACAATTAATTGAAAAGCATCTACTATGGAATAAATAAACAATACTATCAACATATAGTATTTGCATGCATACCAATCGATTCACATGTACTGAAATGTGGTATGCTCCAATGTCCAGAAGCATTACAAACTGCTGCTTCGCTTTGTACACCAGGACGATTAGTTAGTCTGTACCCTATGTCGCAAACCATAATTGCTTGTGTGCCAAATGTTGTCTTGTTCCCAGCATATGTGATTTGTTGATGACCTCTTGTAGTTAAGACTCCGCAGTCTGCGTTAATGGTTCACAGTATAAAATAAAAAGATTATGTTGAACAACGCGTATTAACGTATTTGTTAACCTATTTTAAAGTGGAATTACACGAAATTCTATCGTAAACGTTTTTAATTAGTCAACTTATAATTGAGTTTCTTACCAACAGGGTTGCATTGGAACTCGTAAAATGACCACGAACCATTGCTCAAACAGATCAGGAAAGTGTTTGATCTCGATAACACATAACCGGTATCACACATGACGTTTGCATTAGATTGGAACACCGTCGCAGAGAAGTTCATTTTACCATTTTTAATTTCAGGCGGACGTCCACAATCTACGAAACATAAAGATACGCTTAGCCCACCTGAAGGTATACAGCGTCCTGCGTCGTGCGGTTTATATGGTGTGTTGTCACAGGTCAACTCTAGTGGCCTCATATTGTATCTCATCCGAAAACAAGTTCATTAGGTCAAATCCCAGAAAAACCTTGTTACCACTCTTAAGGCGACATTGATTACTCAATCTTCGTCAGAATGTTTATTTGGAAAATGTCGCGGCTCCTATCGAATCTGATTCATATGTGACCAAAACTAGGTCAACTGATTATATAAGAAAACTTATAACCACTCAAGAGGCCATATTTATGATTAACCCTTGATGAAACTTTTATCTTAACAATATCTAGGTCGAGTTCGAATAAGGATCAATTTTACTGAAAAAACAATGCCACCCGGTCAAATCTTAGGAACAACTTGTTAGGCTTAAATAACATGTGGTACAACTCTTATAAATATCGAATATAGAAATCACTAAATTATTCCCTTTGACCGCATATAAATCATCACAGTTAATTACATTTTTTGGAAGTTCGCTTTGTAACTCCCCTTACGGAGAAGGCAGCATATGACTTCCTATCTCAACCCTATTTTAGCCATCATTATGGTGAGGAATTTTAGAATACTTTTGCACAAATGCCCAACATCATGAGACAACATTGTGCGTTAAGTACCCGCCTCCTGTCATTAAATGAAAAGCTCACTCTCAGAGGTTCAAGTCATATTTGGCCATACATTTATTTGCAATATACTGATAAATATATAATTAAACTAGCATAAACGATATTGATTATGGCACGATATGTATCGTGTTAAAATCGACCACCTTAAGGATCAAGGACGCAAATAAAAAATCAAATTTGCATATACCGGTAACAGAAGCTTATTCGGACTTTAACGTTGTCATTTTGCATGCGTTTTAAGATAACTTACCACTTATAATAATGAGAACACGACATTTCGTGTGTACCACTTGTCTCCCTACCTCAGAGGTTAGGGTCACACGTAAAGGTCAAAGGTCGAATTGTATTGTAAAACAGCATATCCAGAATGTCATATGCCAATTCATTATTCAGTTTAATACAAATACCCTAAGATAACTGCCATTCAAAGACTGTGTATCGTGTATGACCTGTCTCATTACAATAAAGATAAAGGTCACCCTTACAAGTCGACAGTCATGTTTTGCCATAAACAGGTTGTGTTAGACATAAGCAGATTATTAGACACAAGTTGAATGTAGTGGAGGTATACTTGCTATGCTATTCCTAAGTTGTCTTCTGTCGGGTAAACTCTTCAACAATTGATGATCATGAATAAGGTGAGCTCGTAAAGCCAGTCGTGATCATCTTGTTATAGTGGTTATAGGCAAAAACATTATATGTTAGACAATATGATAAAATGACGAAAATGGTTCCCTGTATAAGCAGTTTAAGGAAATTACATACAATGCACATGTGATGTTGGAAAACGTAACTTGTATGGATATCGTAACAGTGATAGATAATCATGAATTAAATTATACTCAGAATCGCTGCCCAAAAATGTTACCGATTATGTTGCAAGTGAAGTTAGTGCTTGTCCAGTTGCCATCGGTGTTACAGAAAGATGTATCATTTCCGAATAACTGGTATCCGATATTGCATTTAATTGATGCAAGTGTTCCATACGATGTGTCCAACGGTGTTGCATAACCCCCCAACGGTTTATGCAGTGGTCCACAATCTAAATAAAAACGGACATTTGATATAAGTGTTTTGCAATCACAGATGTGTTTTCGTTTTATGAATATCAAGATACAAAATTGAATAAAAAAATATGCTATGCATAAAAAAACCTTGCTTACCAACATATTTGCAGGTAAAGTTTTCATGAGACCATATCCCGGTATGTTGACAAAGGGATGTGTTATTCCCTATGAGTTTGTGGCCGCTATTACATGTTATTGTGACAACTGATCCATATGTTGTTGCTCCTCGAGAGATCGTTCCATTTATAGGAGGATTAACTTCGCCACAATCTAGATAAATAATGCATACTTGTGCGCTGATGATTATATTTTGAATGTCATATTATTATCATTTCATATTAATGTTATTTCAAATAAAGTTATTAAAATATAAATTTTACAAAAATCTTCCGTAACGTATTTCATATTTTTTTTATAACGTTTCCGTATGTTTTATTATCAGCAATACAAACATACATATATGTTTGAACGATGTTAACAAAGCAAATTAAACTTGATATATGAAAACATGGCTATTTTGTTGAGATTTAGCTCATCATTGGCCAAATCAATCCTTGCTTGACAACTGTCTTCTTGTTGATTGGCAACTATCTACTAGAAGTTCTAAAAACGTTCAAAAGCAAATATATGGAACAGGTCGCAGTATATAATTATTAACATAAATATCAATAATAAATGAACCATGTGTAAAACATCATCGTTGTTTCGTGTTCTGGAAATTAGTACGTAAACCGCAACAGTAAGCCATGTTCATTTGGTAAAAGCTCTATACGTGACACCTATTTATATACTGTCTTTATTAAAAATTGTTTAGAATTTAAGACACTCATGTATAATGTTTATTAACTTTAAAATAATGAAACGTGTAATTCATTAAAAAAATTTACCCTTATGTGAATATAATCAGATTTCAACTCTCAAAACAAATCACAGATACTGTCAGACAGTTACCACACGTGTTTATTCTTTGTAAGTTGAGGTTATTGTTTCTGTAATTAATTAAATCTTACGTATATACAATGTATGATATAACTTATATTATGTTCAATACAACGATATTAAAACATTTAGAATATGAAGTCTAATAAGCATAATACAGAAGTATAATATATGCACATATACTTTTTGTTAACAGTGTGTGTGTATGGGAATGATGAACTTCAATTATATACATATGCAAGTTATATTGCACATTAGTTTCTTACTAGATACACGTTTAAAAAAAGTTATTGGTTATCTAAATGATTTCCCAAAATTCCTCAACACTGGTAGCAAGTCGCATACTTCAATATATTATACAAAAAACGTACTTAATACTAGGAAGCAAAAGGGTACATCAGTTCTAATATGAACAATAATACATTATAAAAGACACCGTTATTATCGAAACTATGGAAGAAGATATATTCAAGCATCAAATAATTTGACGCATTTTACAAGCTCTCGATTTATCAGATATATATATACACACATATATATATATATAATATATATATATATATATATATAGGGTAATCTAGAGATCCTAAAATGCAGCATATTATGTTTATTTAATGCATATGCAAGTTTAGAATGTTTCATTATTATTTCTAGGATTATTTTAAATTTTAAATTACAAAATCATACACACTGAGAAGAGCTTTTAAGGCGATAATTTTGGTTAAATTATAATTCCTTATCAATGAAACTGCGGACCAAACATCTGTTTTTGTTTTTTCGAATGTAGTAAAGACTAGTTTATTTATTTACACGACTTTTTAACGAGTGGAATACTGTACATTTAGCCTAGCAGATTTGATGCGCACCGAGATTAAATAGTTCGTTATGTAAATGTAAATAAGTAATGAAACTGCAAAACCTTACGTGTCCATATACGTGTCTTATATACGAGTTTTAGACGATTTGTATATAACTTATATATAACATGAAATAAAATGGACACGTTATGTTGCTGACAATCTTTGGTTCAAGTGTACAACATGTGTAACATTTTAACACAACTTTGTATGAGCGGTATATTATGCACATCACTTACTGAACGCTAAATAATAATATCACATTTTAAAATGCAGTACATTTAAGGAAAACACACGACATATTATATAAACTTAAATTACTAAATACCGGAAAAATATGTCAACAATATGACATAATGATTAAGATGATCGCACCTAGTTTCACACAGAAGGAAGTCGTGTTGAACATTCTGTATCCGGACGCACACCCGCATGTATATGTTCCCGACAGATTCACGCATTCCTCATGAGGATTAGGGCAGGAATAGTTGCCTAGCACACACTCGTCCACGTCTAACAAAATTGTTAATAGTTGTATTCATTAAACATTAAACATGACTTTAAAAAAAGCATATTTTACTTTCACCGAGGTATATGCAATGTATACGTAAGGTATATCAATGGCATATTTTATTGAAAGAAAAATAAATAGTAACAATGTTAATACAAAACATAAACAGATGCGAATTGAACAGGATAAAACAATGGGGCGATCATTTGGTATTACACGATATTCGGAACAACTTTTTAAAAATAATTTTATTAAACTGAATTGATATAAACCATATTGCAAGGCTTTGCTTTATAATTAGATACTGCAACAAATTGAATACAATACAGACCTGCACACGTGAAGTTGTCATTGTTAAGCAGATATCCATTCTTGCACGCGCAGTGATAGGATCCTACGTCGTTAATACACTCTTGTTCGCAGTTGTGAATGCGGGTATCGTTGCACTCGTTCAGGTCTGTACAAATAAAGGTATTTCAGTTTTATTCAAGTTTAAAAGCAAAGTGAATTCAAAATTAATTCTAATTTAAATTGATTAATATGCATATGCTATCCATTTTTTTAAAGTAAATTCGAAAATTAATTGGAGCAATCAGTTTCAAAATCAGCAGTGTTAATTTATAGCTGAACATGTATATCGTACTTTTTGTAAACCATAAAATAAACAGAATATTTAAAAAATACACACCGACTAAGATTACCATTCACTAAAACACTGACTTATACAATTTATATTCATGTTCCATTGTATGTAAATGTTAGTTACAGTATTCACGACTACATGAATACTTAAATTTGTATTAAAGACAACAATAATTCCATTGCGTCAAAACTGTATTCCATTTCAAAGTTTCGTTGCAATGCACCCCTACAGAATTAAGACATTTTGTTTATCTTAGCGTGTATTACTATGACCATTGATGATCGATAGTTATTAAATCGCATGGGAACCTCAATATCGTATTAAAAATTGTGTTAATACTTAATTTTGATGCTCAAATGTGTTCTACTTTTCTCCTTGCGAAATGAATAAATTATGTTTCCATACCACGACAACTCTGGTTCGTTCCAAGATTTTCTTCATAAAACCCAAGAGGACACACATCACATGGACTCCCATCCCCCTAATAGGTTTTGTTGCAAGTGTCGTTTTTGTAGCAAACGTATTCAGAACACGGGTCTCTTTTATGGTCGCAAAACAATCCTTCCACAAAACGATTCCGACATTTGCATTCGGCATTGTCTGAAACGAGGTATACATCAATAAAACAGAAATGTGGCAAACCTTAACACAATAATATAATGCACTCTCGTCATCCAACTAAATCCATACACTATCACCTACAAGAACACGATAAAACATCATGAACATCAATGGTTAACGCTTGCAAAACTAACTGGCACATTGCTTGCAACAATAAATAAGACAAATTAAACAAGTAGTGTATTATTCCAACAACATAAATTCGATTCCACCCAGTAAATGTAAGCATTTTTAACGCCATTGTAGAAAATAATTGCTTAACAAAAATTGTCCATCTAATTGAAATAATAAAACGAATACATGTAATACTAGGCTGATATACATGCGTTTTAAAACATACATGTATCATTTATTCGGACGAATACAAATGTGCCAAAATGTATATACAAGTTTTCATGTATTCATGCTGAAATGATTACCAATATATTTTCAAATTATCAACGAATCGAATAAATATGTGATAACAATATATCTAAATGGCTGAATATTATATTCATTAATACGGTTAATAATAACGTGATTATTTATAGTCTGTACATGCTCATAACAAAAATGACCATTTACATACATGTATCGATGAACCACATAAAGCAAGCACATTCGTACGTGTATGATAAATTTTGAAATATTTCATATTCGATGTACGTACATGAATCACATAAATTATTGTGTAAAACGTCTCACAAAATCAATGTGTGCTTTTGCATGGGATATAATATTGATATATACATGAACCTGACTATGGAACGAATACTTACATTCTTCGTCATCTGCAATTTGCATTACACAATTGAAAAACAGACAAAACAAGAAGTTTCCGACAAAGTCTCTCAATGCATTATTTTTCCCCATATATAAATTGTTTGTATATTTACACATATTCAATATAAAAAGTATTTATCAAGTCCTACGCTTGGACAATTAGTGTATCTATCTGTATTTCCCTTGTTAAATTTTTAATCGGATAATATTTCGGATTATTTGTTTACCTGTCTGTGAAGGTAATATGAGGGTATATATTAAAAACACATTACGGACGCACATCTGAAAATGTTTATAATCAAATCGGCTGAAAATGATTGTGCTGCTGCTGTTTCTAAAACAATAACTTCTTTAACAAATACGACAACAACACATGCAACAACAATATAGTATAGACTGCAAGTGTTACTAACTGAAACATTGAATTGTAAAGTGTCTTCGGTATGCCGAAAAATAACTCACCATCATCGTCGTTCTGGAATTCACAGTCACTTGGATCTTCGCAACCGCAATACCGTATACGGACACTGTGTGTGTCTGTCATGTTGAATTGATCATACACTACGAATCGTATTGAATTGTCACTGAGGTTCATTCGCCGTAACGCTGTCCCTACTGTCCAGTTAAAAACGCCACCAACTGTGAAAACAGCAATAGACATGTTTTGGACATTTCATCAAATGGGTTTTGTATTAATGTAACGTTAGTTTTATCTTTTTATCTAATCCTTTTGCAAAGCTGATGTATTCTATAGTTTATAGCACTCATTCCACAACTTCCGCCTATTGATTGCCAGTGCCAGAACAAAAGCTTATAAACAATTATGCTTTTATAGCAGCTGGTCAAGTATAGGAGGCGCAAACTTGACATGTATCAACTGCATTTGTTTGTTCTATGTGGTTATAAACAAATAAGGCATTTTTCCGATTCAGATCACATGCCCAAAAATTACCTTATCATTAAGAACCGTAACGACTGCCTAGTCATTTCGCCATATTTCTTAAACGGTCGTCAGTGCACACGTTTACCGAGTATGGGCGTAAAACATTCGGCCATATTCAAAACAGGATAGTGGTCATATACGTTTAAGTCTTGATTTAAAGTTTCCTCGGTGAGGAGATAGATATCTAATATTTATCGATATACTTTTAAACATATTTCTTGATTGGCCATGAGTTGCTTGTACACAAATCCATCGCTTTCATAATAAAAACTTTATAGATATGAATATAGTAGCTTACGATAGCAATATGGACTGAGAAATATGAACTAGATCGGATCCGATTTGTTTCATACACAAATGATGTTGTGTTCTTTCATTTACAAATGATTTCATTCTTGAAAGCAGTTTATTAAAGATGTATATGCAATAGGAGATTTTGAGTTAAAAAGAACATCTAAAATTCTCTACTGGTTAAGGCAAATTTATGTGTGGCAAATATGGGTGCATTTGCAAGTTCAGCTTGAAAGTTGTCTTTTGGTGAAAAAAAAATGTTTATTTATATTAGGTACATCGCAAAAAACATGTGTGCTCAAAGTTTGGTTTTTACTTATGCCTGTTTTAAATTCCTAGAAAGACTAGAGATTAGTTTTCTGATTTTCCGAGTGGAGATAACAATACGTGTATACTTATTTTTATCTTTATTTCATTTTTTGCACCTTAAAAATATCCTAATTGCATCTATATATGAATATTAACGGGAATAAGTCCTTCTGGATTAATATGTATTGACATAATAATGATATTTTTAAATTACTAATTTCGCCGAGAATTGGTAAAACAATATAAAGGGTTGACAGCTTGGAATGTCTGAGAATCCTTTATTCTTCGGATTTTTTGGACGAAAATGACATTCACCCCAATTTCTTCGTATTGAATTGTTATGTATATTCGGAATTAAAAGCGACTAAATGAGATTTATAACGTGTTAATCACAGATATCGGTGAGTGTTTGACAACATTTTACGTTTATTTTTGACTGGAAGTTGTATTATTGTCGACGTTTTCAGCAGCAATATCAACGACTCACATTAAGGTGGCCATATACACACACATTTAGTTATAAGTAACATACAGTTTTAATTTTGGAATGCAATTCAGCCATAGTCAATGCTTTCGCATAGTGCTTTCGAATTTTCACAGCAATCAAATTGTTAATGGATTGTGTGCTTATCATAATTTGTTCATAATACACTTGTTCTAAAGGTATGATGAACGATATATTATATTCATCGCGCAGTGACACGTGACAATTTAAGCTAATTTCGGTGTACACAATAATGTTTTATCGGCCCCTCAGTTAAATCTATTTGCCTAGCTAGATACTAATTAATTAGCCGCGACACTAACTTATGAGTATCTACGTCTGTTATTTATATCACATTTAGTTATAATTTAGTGTTGTGATATTATATAAAATTTGATACGTAGTGGGTTTTTAAAATATTCAAGACGAAGGTTGCAGAGTTTCTTTACACTTTTGCGTTTTTTAAATAAGAAAACATAAGGACGACACGTTGACAGGAGTGTAAAAAATATATGTTATTTATGATAATAAGGTTCGTCAAATAAATATTTTTTATGGTGAACGTAATTTTGATTGACGCGAAAATTATTCGAACAACATTTGTACATCGTTCATTAGTATTTAATTATGTTTAATTCTGTAATAATTATAATATAATAAATGGATATACAAATACATTAAAACGAAGACTTAAAGTAAAAATATAATGGTAAAGTTAAACAAGAGATGTGTTTGTCAGAAACGCAATGCCCCCTATTGCGCAGCTTTGAAGCCATATATTAGACCTTTGACCTTGAAGGATGACCTTGACATTGACCTTTAACCACTCAAAATGTGCAGCTCCATGAGATACACACGCCAAATATCAAGATGCTATCTTCAATAATGCAAAAGTTATTGCAAAACTTTAACAAAGGTTAACGTTTTGGGACACACACATACAATGAATGAATGAATGACAGACAGACAGACAGGCCAAAAACAATATGCCCTCGATCTTTCGGTCCGGGGGCATAACCACATTTCACTCATAATGAGACTTTAAAAACAGATTCAACAAGACTATTGCCAAGCAATAAAAGTCCCCTGCCGGTGAAACTCCTTTATTTTCAGCAATATTTCTAGTTTATTTGCTGCCATAACAACCAGAATTCCTGACTGACGTAGGAACAAAATAAAATGACGTACATAATCTCCATATTGCCACCTATGCATGTTTTAAATTTCATGAAAAAATATGAAGAACTTTTAAAGTTATCGCAGGATCCAGAAAACTGTGACATACGGACTCACAGACTCACCGACACATAGATTGCAAACCATAAGTCCTCTCCGGTTTCACCGGTAGGGGACTTATAAAATAAAAAATAAGAATTAATGCATAACAACTTATATCTATAGTTCTTACAGTGACGGAAATCGTTAGCTTAGCGTGATTGATGTGAACTAATCAGTAATACGCTTTATCCTTGCTTAATATTCGTACATAATATTTGGTTCCTTTACTAAAATATGCACTACCTATTTTAATTTCGTCTAAGTTCGGTGCCACTTCAAATCGTAGACCTGTCCTATTTTCGTCCTGTACATGATCTAATAAATTTATGATCCATGAGCTGTTGCCCTTATAAATCAGCGTCGTTTCATTGGGCATTGATGCCATAAAAGTAGGTGGTTTGTTTGCTATAATAAAATATCATTAGGTCAAAGCTGTAAAGTGAATAATAAAGTAAGTTAATTCATATCTATATATGCCTAGTTTTAACTTCATTACATTAGATCTAATGTAAACATAGATCTGATATTAATTAAAAGTACACATATTCATATTTTTGTAGTACAACAATAACAAAGTAATTGTATCACTATTAAGCGAGTACAGTAGGAATCAGTTACTTCAACACTATAACAGTCTTAACAAGCTACCAAATTTCCATTTATGATAATTTAAATTATATAAATTAGTATGAAGCTAACGTTTAAAAATAGTTAACATTATTATAACATATACAATCAAAGGACCATACACTTCCTCTGGAGTTCGTATCGTTGTCTCTCAACCTGCTCATGAATGGCTTTCCCAAGTGTTGTATTGCAAGTCCTTGCAATGGTGAGCATGCATTCCTTATTGGTTTGATTATCCCAGGAATTCTGGCAAGTATTTTTAAACGCAGATATCATAGACTTATTGCAGTCCTTAAACAACTCTTCGAGTTTGTCTAATAAATTTTCAAGGAAGCGAGGCCTCGATTTGTTGTTGTAAAAATTGAAGTCTCCTCCAGTGAGATTGTACCAGAAATTGGACGAGGCTGGATCGTTCCTGAGAGACCCTGCACAGATAAATGTGTTAAGTGTTACACGTTATCATATAAACAGTCGATCTTATCTTTTGTCGTGATAAAGTATCTCAAGTGAAGCATGAACTCACTGAACAAAGGTAATTGTTAATATTTAGAGCAAAAACAGCGTGGTATTTGATTTTAAGACATTTTTGTTATAGATATTCTCGATATTTAGACACTTTTCATATAGATGTTTTTGATATGCACAAGGTTATATGCAAATACGAATAAGCTTTTTTTGTGAATCTGACTTTGGACACTTTTAATCATATGCATATAAAACAACACTCAAGGGCGAACACAATTATTACAACAACAGTTGTGTAGGATTGTATGTGTTATAGCAAAAGTAAAAATGAACATTTTCGAATTTAGAAGTAACGAGCATGATAGGCGTTTGATGTTTAGTCACATTTTATTTACATTGTTTAAAATAATAATGAACATACAAACTGTTTATCAATACTGGCATGTGCATTCACTTGTGTGATACTTTTGAAGAGTTAAATGCCTTTCATACACATTTTTGCTTGTATCATCATCTTGCAAAGTAATTGTGGAGGCATCATTTATAGTATTTGACATATATATTGACATAGATACTTCTATATGACTTATTTGCAAATGTACATTGACTTTTACTCCAGGGGTCAGTGGTTTGAGCCCATTTGAGGGTTACTTTTTTCTATCTTTAATTTTATTCTTGTGTTTTTTACTGGGGCTATTTAGATCAAATGTTTTCATTTAACAATATAAGGCTTTTAATGACAAGCTTCAATACATGGAAAAATCTGGGAAAAGGCCCCTTTAAAGAACAGGTAAGCATCATTCTTTCGTGATGCTTTATTTTTCTGCATATTAAATATAGGCGTAACATTTACGGTATATTTTATCGAAATACATCTTGGGTGTGACTCATTAAAATGCCTCCATCAGATATAACTCTTTTAAATGATTGATACTGGAAAAGCAGTCCGTTGGTCATATATTGAAATCTACATACGACACATTAAACAAAAAAGCACATCATAATGCTGGATACTTACAGATCTCTCCGTATTCGAACATTAAAGACTCGCTGCTATTAACGGAGTATTTCGTGCCATTAGGCAAGACGTAAAATCCGTCTTGTACATTTCCTGCCAACCCTGTCATGTTTGCGAGTTCTTTCGAGTACGTAATTTTAATATTCATGAATTCTTTGTCGATGGTAACAAGCTGCAAAATATAAACACAAAGATAAGTTATGTATACATATTGTTAAAAATGACATTTTATTGTGTCCTTTTTCTGGAAACAAGTGCTCATAAAAATTGATGATTAAAAATTATCAATTTAACAAATAATAAATATAAAGCTTTTAATTCTAACACACATGTCCATGCTTTCTTCATCGGCGGGTTTTCATTTATGAATTAAAATGTATAGTCATAAGGTTGATTGCATAATCATATATTTATCGTTATTAATATGTTGCGGTATAATAATATGGTCAAAACACGGATACAATGGCTCTCGTTTTTTTTTATGTTGTATGTTTGCAAATACGGGCCCATGAAAGGCCTTAACCGTGTTTCAATTTAAACTTTGACCAAGTTGTGCTTCAAGCATAATACATGTACTCATCTTTATCTTTATAGAAAGGGTCAGGTAAAATGTCAATGAAGAGGGCCTTTAAGTTTTCAGAGTACTAGTCACAATGTTTAAATAGCATTGTATATGTTGTGTAAACTGTGTAAGATCATTTTTTTATATATATAAAAAACAATGGATACAATTTAAGTTTAATTAAAACTGTCAAGTCCAAGGTCGCAGTACTTTTGACATTTGAAGGCCGCACGGATGTATTATATCGGATACGATAATTATTCTATGTATAAGAGTTGTATATAATAGTATAATTCATATTACACACAGTAAAGGTAATAATTCAAGGTAAAATATTTGCGAATATGTTTTCCCTCGACGATCCACTTGTTGCATTTCTAAGTCACTGGTCGACGAAGTAACAACCGTGTTCAGCCAATTTGCAAATATGTCCGTAAGCATTCGACTTTAATAATACTATAATATGCAATATGCAAGACAATGTCCCCTTATTTTTCACGAGGGTATTCATGATTTCGTTGTTTTTTGTGTTTCTTTGTTTTCAGAATCTTTTTCGGTTTGTCTGAATTGAGATGCAGATATCCTGTTGACGTCGGTATTTCAAATCGTTTCGAGTATTGAAAGATCGGCCTCTTGGTCAAGACATCATCTGTCGCGAGTTCCGAAAATGTAATTGTTACATTCCTTATAACTAATTCGAACTCGATAATGTAATTGTAACATCCCTTAAAACTAATTTGAACTCATACGGCTTGATTTTCGACGTAAATATGTAACTCTGCATCGAAGCGTATTTAATAATGTATTGATGTTAAATATTGAAATGGTTCATCATTATAATGAGTTAGTTCAGTGCTATCTTTAATGATTGGGAAAAACAATCAATAATAAAGTAAGTAAAAAGAACGTATTGTAAACAGAAGCAATTACTATGGAAATAAAATCATTTGAATAATGGCATCGTTGCCTCCGAAGTTCAATGCATAATGCCAATTTGCGAAAAGATTAAACACTTCCTAATGTTTTAAATGCAAAAGAGCACGGAACATCATAATGACAATAGCTCAACAAAAAAAAAAGGAAAAAAAGTACAACTTACCGCATTTATATTCGATAGCTTAACTTGGGGAGTAATTTTGAACCCCAAGGCAGATGTTGTATTTGAGCAGAATACATAGTATGCTTCCGTCATAAGTGGTTGGCGGGGATTACACGTTGAGGAAGTGTTTGTCTTGAGGTTACCTTTGTTATCGTACAGGTTCAGATTCATACTGGTTCTGTTAAATATGACATGGATCGACTGCCTTTGTGGGTAAGTCTAGAAAACGAATACAAATATTTTGTATCTTGATTATGTAAATACTATTGGAATTAACTAAAACAGTTAATATCCACAACCTCAAAATCATTTTAATTTAAACTGAGGTTTTCACACACAAAATTATTCGACAAGCGTTAATCAATACTTTGAAACAGTTTATGCACATCTGATATTAATAAGAATTAGCTTATAAGGAAGTTTCGGAAGAAACATGGTTCCACATGAAGGTAAATTGCTTTCCAACGGAATGGTTACTGCAATAAGCAGGGACTATGAGTGATTTTTTACCGAGAAAATCAAAGGCAGGTAAAATATATAATACACGATGATAAGTCATAAATCTTCTAAAACTGTTTTCTCAAGAAAACGCCTAAAATATTTGTCTATTGGTCTTGTATTTCAGTCCCCCTCCACACTAACGAAACATAACTCTTTAATAATCGTTTGCTAAAAAACTTACCGTAAACACAAAAGCAGTAAAAATAGTCGAATCAGTTGAATTGGCTATAAGGTAATCTGTACGAGCCTGAATTTCAAGTCTGTAACACATGATATAGCTTAATTAAATAAACTAAACCCAATATAATGTTAATGTGCATAGGTTAGTTAACAGTTAGACAGTATGTAATTGAATATAATGTTTGAGTTTTGAATGTTGAGAGTTGCTCTTACACGGCGAAAAATAATAGCAAGCTATATTGACGACGTTTCGGACAGGTCGAACATTATCATTAGTTCTGTATTGAAAACTTCCACGTGTATTCTATTTAACCACGCATGTTGATGCGTATTTAATCTTCTTCAGAATACAACTTGCATTATGAACCATCGAAACGGTTTTATTACACCTTATAAGTAAGTGAAACAATAAACATTTCCGCAGGAAAGAATTAACACATAATTTAAATTTAAATACGTAGAGTCCGATTCAAAATTGTATAAAAGTTTGTTATTTCCAACGTCATTTAATTTTGTTTTTAAAGCGTTTTTTTAGCCATCGTCTTTAAATAACTTCACGAAAATTATGCAAACAATAGATAATTGATATATAATTAATATATTATACGTTAATGGTTGTTTAACAAGATTTTAAGTAATTTAATCTTACGTATTATTCGATTTAAGGAAAACATATTCTCCGTGTCCGTTGAAAGAAAATGCAGTATTGCTGACGGTTTCGATAACTGGATCACCCCACGAATAAGCTTGAAAATAAAGAACATATATAATAATTTATCTCCCACAGCACACATGATGATATGTTAATGATTATTCATATAAAATGACATAAACTTGGGTAATAAGATAATGTGTTATGAGACAGAAACGAAATATGTACAATATATGTCATATTATGAATATACGAGCAAAAACATTAAAAACTAGAGCGAAACAATCGGGAAATATTCCTATAACCACCATTATAGGGTGTTACATTTGAAGTTGCATCCGATTAGGATCATTAGTGCCCGACGCCAAACGTGGAGAGGTATTATCATAATTCAAAGGGCTATATTTAATTGAAAAAAAAACAACGGAGCCGAATTAGATGAATTTGATTTAACTTAACACGAACACTTCTCTTAGAGTGTATATGCTCATATTGGCAGGTAGTTCCGCCCCTTTGATTTGACTGCAATTTTGTAACTGTAAATGTTACACCCCAATAAGACTGGATATGCACATATACTAAGGTCATTCCAGTTCATGTTTAAAAAGGCCACTGCGTTGAAAACCGATAATAGCAATAATTGCCGTCGATCAATCCGTAAGTTTTTCCAGACTCATTTGAACAAACGATATACGCTCGCTGAGAAGTGCAATGACTTTCGTATGAAACATTATGTCTCGAATTGGCGAAGCAGCGGCCAACTTTCTCTCCTGGAATGCACTCGAACACATCATTACGACGCTAGCGTTGACGATCTCTATAATATGCACAGCATTGCGTTCGTTTTATTGATTCTACCTTCATATCTGTCCACTTTTATACTTCAACAGTTTAATCAAAAGAGGACGCGATCTATGTTTGTAAGCATGCGTCTACCGTCGTTGCGGTAACCGTATGTGTCTTTAATCAACGTTCGACTTGTGACTGTCGCAACGCACGGTGACTCGCACGTCCTCCATCAAGACACTTTTCTTATATCGGCGGGAATTGGTAACTTACAAAAGTTGAAAGTAGATTTTAAAGTAACATTACTACTCAAAATCAACGAAAATTTCGTACAATATTTCGTAAAATTAAGCTGAAAAATTAAAAACCATTGTTTCTCATGGCAGTTGCCGAAATTTCAACGCCAGATGTGGTCTGGTAAAATAGATGTTTGTAGATAGA
Source organism: Dreissena polymorpha (assembly GCF_020536995.1). Classification (NCBI taxonomy): domain Eukaryota; kingdom Metazoa; phylum Mollusca; class Bivalvia; order Myida; family Dreissenidae; genus Dreissena; species Dreissena polymorpha. Next base: position 75,950,586 of record NC_068363.1, on the reverse strand, counting down.
AAATACTTGTTTTTATTATTGTTTTGCATATTTTATTCCATTTCAATTTCCACCAACAATATCTATTCATACGACACATGAACACTAACATGGTACCATTTTAGTGTTCGTGTGTCGTATGAATAGATATATTCGCGGGAAATTAAAATGGAATTAATTGTGTCACAAATAAATAAAAACGAGCATTTTGTATCTACAAAAATCTATGTAATCACACCACATCTAGCGTTGAAATTGTGGTTATTGCAATAAGGAACACTGATTGTTTAGGTGTTAACTTTATTTTACGAAATTCTTTACGAAGTTTTCGTTGATTTTGAGCGTTATAGAGGCTTAAAGCATGATGCGCAAAAGTGATTGATGAACAAACGACTCATCAACTTGAGCGTTTACGCTTATGTAAGTAGCGCCGATGACCGCGACCTTGTGATTTGGGAGAAGACGCACGCAGGCTTGTTAAAAATATTGTTAGATTGTGATCTAGGCTCTTTGAATAAACTGACTTGTTCCGAGTTTGGCAAAATGACTATCGTCCAAAATATTATGTATTTTATTCATTCAAGCAAAGTTACACTCCTTAATTAAAAATGTTACAATTACTCTTCCCTGATAAACAATAATAAAGCGGTTGTAGCGCTTATCGTCGATAATTTGGAAAACAAACTTGTATTATTAACATACCATATAAAATACACGTTAAGTAATAAATATCCGTCTGCTGCTTTTAGAGTTTCCGGATTCGAATCTGCAGAATATCGTTTTAGATTTTCTTGCATTTATCATTAAAATACATATTCCGAATGTGATAATTTCTTTACTTAACATATAAAATGACTTTTTATAGTGAAAATTTGTAAACAAGTTCAATGAAAAATATCGAAAACAAGAAATGTGTTCGTCAGAAACACTATGTCCCCTTCTGCGCCGCTTTGATTATTTTTGACCTTTGACCTTGAAGGATGACCTTGACCTTGACCTTTCACCACTCAAAATGTGCAGCTCCATGAGATACACATGCATGCCAGATATGAAGTTGCTATCTTTAATATTGCAAAAGTTATTGCAAAATGTTGAAGTTGGGGCAAACAAACAAACAAACAAACCAACCGACAGGGCAAAAACAATATGTCCCCCACTGTAGTGGTGGGGGACATAAAAACTGAAATGTTTATGTATCTAATGTAATTTACCTGAGAGATGATCCTGGTGCCGCTGACAATCATCTTTTTGAGTGATTTCGTAAAACGCATTGCACCTTGATTGGCTGTAATTGTTACAACAGCTGTCGTGGATTTCATTCATTGGAAATCCTATTCCACCAGGAATACCAAACCGATTATCACTGTATCCAGTCAGCAATTTGCCATTTTCGCTACATAATATTAGATATTTACAACACACAGACATAACTGATTTGAAATTGTTTGTTTACTTTTAAAGTTCTGTAAGTAGGAACGAACAATGTTGATAAGTGTAACTACAAACATTTAACAGCTAAAAACGCTTAAAACTTTGATATACGCCCGCTTCATATCAGTCATATAGTCAAATGAATACTTTATTTATGTGCCGTAAAGCCTATTTGCACCATGGGTACATTGTAAATAAAGTTCAAGTTATAGCCTTTTGTTAAATGTAACGTCCATACCTAAAGTAAACACATGACTATATATACATGTACGTAGTAAATAAGATGTTCATTTGGATAAAATATATGAATGAAATCTTTATCTAAAAGAAAGTAAGATGTGAAAACCAGCACTGAAAAGTTCGCGTTTCGTGTTTTGGATTTCTGCACCTGTAACAGCATCTCTGCTTGACACCATCATTTAACAGCCATTCCTCATAGCAAGTCCCGACCTTTTCAAATATGGCGTCCTGCGCCATATCATACTCCGCGCATGCGCACGGGGTTGCTGCATCCTTTGTTTCGGTGATAAGCGGAATGAGATTCTTATCGGTAAGAAATTTTTCACAGAGGTTGGTTGTTGAGCCTGAAATAAAATAAATTAACAGCAATCATACAAACGGGTTTTGTGTGTGAGTGTGTGCGTGGGTGCGTGGGTGCGCGTGTGCGTACGTGTGTGTGAATGTGTGTGTGTATATTTCGTTTTGTCTATGGTCCATCCGCGCCTGTGCCTGCATTATTAGGGTGCTGGATCATGTGACTTTGTGCGTGACATTTTGGCACCGATTTCAAACGTATTCAACGATTTATTCTTTAGTCTAAATATGGACACAAACTGCAAGATTTTTGCAACGGTATTTCAAAAATTTGATATATTTGCAAAAATCAAGTTCTTAACGGTGTGTTTACATTCTTTTCAGCCTGTGTGTAAACACCTGAAAACCCCGTTGATCCTGCACCCTGAGTATGTGAAGAACCAAAGTATGTCCCCGTACTTTTATCTAATTAACTTTAATTTTTAGTATTTTTTTTACGATTAAGAAAACATGTAACGATTATTGGTTCATTAACGAATAACCATTATTCAGTTAGATAAATACGTGTTTGTAACGCTTTTCCAGGATAATTTTGAAAATACGTCGAGTAACACTATAGTGGATATGTTGCGTTCATATACAAAAAAATCGGTGTAGGACTTCTTCAAAACGAGTTTTGATCGATGACAAGTAACCAATTCCTAACAAGAACAGACTTGACCAAGGAAAACGACGAACAAAATACTTGTGTGTGTTTATAAGTGTCATGAAAATGAACCTGTTTAAAGCCCAATTGATTTGTCTTCACGGGTAAAAGCAAAATACCCGAATTTGTTGTCTGTTTCGAAAACTTAGCACGTTTCATAAAAAGGACATCGCGGAATCTCCTGATCAATATTGGATCTCTTCGCTTATATTTGTCTGAAACAATATTTGTGAACATACGTACCCCCTTTTAACAAACTCATTGGATTGTGAGGTCATTTAAATGAGCATGCCGATAACATTAATTTAAAGGAGCACGTGCGCACAAGAATTGTTTCTTATTGTTATGTCTATAGCAAACGATCTCGATGAAAAAGTATTTATTTACAGATTTCAGAGATCTAGGGAAATGCTTAATCCACGGTAATTTTTTTTCGTCTTAGAAAAACTCATCGACTCTTGTACGCGAATAATATATCGGTTGAAAGGCAGAGTGCTGGTGCAATATCTTAAATGTAATTGAAAAAAATATAATTAAAACATTTTGTTTTAATTCGCCTGGATTAAATAAATCTAACATATTTTTTTCAAACATATGCATTTCTCTTCTACAGCACACATTTTGTTTCCCATAATAGTATATACTGCTGAATTCTAAACAAATATTTTTATTTCAATCCCTTGTATTTGTGACATAACGGTGTATGCATATTGTTTATTCTTATGATAGAAATTTAAGTACAGATAGATTTAATAATAGGGAAATATTTTAATAATATGTTTGAGTAATTAATTAGTAACGGTTATAATTACTATGATGTAAGAAAATATTGAAAGGTTATTTACATCAATATTTCTATCTTATATGTAAACAGAAGTTAAAAGTTTAAAGTGGTCAAACTATTTGAGAGTTCATCTTGTAAAGTAGCTGTATGTTGCGGGTATTTAGGAATTAACAGATCAGATGTCTTCGGATGGGGTATGTAATGAAGTTTGAAAAATTGATTATGGAAGTATGGTTTCATTTCTCCAATGTAGTTCAATTATCGGGAACATCTGTTAACAATTTGGCTCGTAGGTCGACATTACTTCAAACCAATACATAATTCAGATATGATAATTATATAAAGGTAATTCAAATTTCCCAAGATACATAACGATACACGTTCGGATTGAATATGTATCGAATGTGTATCGGGGTTTGCACAATCAATTATAGAAGTGTTAGGTTTCATATTACCAATGTGGGTTGTCCATAGAGAGCATCTGTTTGTATGATCAAGTATGCAAATGAAATGAGGTCTCCTGTTCCCAAAGTGATAATTGTGTATTGCACTCTTCTGTTGTGATAAGTGGATGGTACATAAGCGATCCATCCAATCAACAAGGGTTATTCGAAGGGGTGGGTTTAGAAAATTGGGGGAAGAGAACGGTTCACCAACCAAGAATGAGATAGGAAATATCTAAATTTTATGTTCATGTACCTTGGAATAAAATGCTGTGCTTTGTTGTAAGAAGGAATTCTAGAGTCCTAGTTTGACAATCGAGTAGAGAAGTCACGTTTTCTTGACGGGGCGGCCATGTCGGCCGCCGCGCTGTAAAATTGTACTTTATGAACATTAGAAGCGTTGTGTTAGAAATTATTTAACAGAAATAAATCTCGATGAAAACAGAAATGAACTTTGGTTGTTACTGTGTGTTATCCACGAACGATGTGTAATTACGCGACACAGTACTTTTATGGTGCCGTGATCAGGATGAACATTAAAAAACATTGGAAAACGGAGTACACAGAACACTTTACGGACATCACTTGGCCAATGGAACAAAAAATAACAAAGCGACATGGAAAACGGTCAGTGTTTTCATAAATTATGGCAAACAGGGGTTTATTTCAAGTTTTAACAAGTAAGAAATAAAAAGTAAAAGGCGTCATGACAAGGAAATTTTTAAGAATTGTTTTAATGAATTTTACGTAGTAAGGGGTTAAAGAAATAATTAATCATGTACGGAGAAATCATGCAACTATGAAAATCAATACAGTTTTTCATTGATCAGTAACTTTTCTTAAATATCAGTAAATTGAGAATAAAATGAATGAATAAGAAAGTGTTTGAAATTAACATAATTTTATGAGTTATAGAAATACTGAAATTAGAGGCGCACATATAATTGAGAGTATTTAAAGCATTTTATATAATTTTTGTATTATTAGAATATAGAAGTATGCACGGACACATCTTTGCATAATACAAATACATTTTTAAATTGTTGGCATTTTTGTAAATATTCATTAAATAAAAACGTACGAAGAAATAATAATATTTAAAAAAGTTTTGTTCATTATGTTAATAAAGAAAATTTGTGGATGGTTTTATTTATAAATATAATAGAAAAACTCGAAGAAGGCACACATATACAAATATTTAAATAATTTACTTATAATTTTACATTCGCAGAATTAAGAAATTAGGAAAATAGATTATTAAAGACAGTTTTGTTTATTAATTTAATAAAGAAAATATGGCGGGTTTTGTTTATTAGAATGATAAAGAAAATGTTAGTTGACGAATAAATAAATTTATTTGACAATTTAAAAATAGTTTTCCGATTTGTTAAATAAAATAAAATAGGACAATAACATTTGAAAAAGATATGCAAAGAATTTGAAATAATAAGGACAAAATTAAGAAGGAATGAAAGTGTATAAATATGAACGGAAATGTTAATTGCGAATATGAATAGGGCAGACACTAAATTTTTTTTTATGTAAATATGTATATACGTCATTGTGTTGATTGCGAATATATGTAGGATATCGGTAATATTCACGGTCTTCAGTAATTTTAAGCATGAATTTAATGTGATCTGTCGCGTATAGCGCAGTTGAAATCTAACGATAGGTACGCATTAAATTTCTAATATAAATGTACCTTATAGTTTAAGGATGCACGGATCTACGATAAATCGGCTACCCTTGCCTAAGGCTACAATTATATTTTATGAGCATGGCTGACTGATCAGCGTTCGGACATACCGAGCCCGAGGTTCTAATAACCGTAGCATCCTCATGATTTAGAGAATTTATCCCTGTGTCATTGAAGCATATTACCTTATGGACAGAAGATGCGATGTTGCATAAGAATTCTTTGAATAGTTTGATTTGGAGAAAAAAACCTGAATTTTGAAGTATACCGATAAATGTTCTTGTATTATGAATGCATATATAAAAAGTCTGCCCTTTTCATCAAAATTTACACAATTGTCTAGACCAACGCGCGTATTTAAGAGCGTGTAGGTTCATATGTCGATAGAAAAATTCATAAACTATAATGGTACACAGGAGATTTTTTATTTTAAGATACGAACGCGATTCGTCAGTTTAATGTGCAATACCCTAGGTAAATAAAGTAGCGCATACCTGTCACAAATTTACTGGTAGCACGTACATAAAATATCGAGCTGTTATGTAATGTTTAAGGGAGTGTTACGATAGTAATCGCTGTAATAAAGGTTGTGTTTACTAAGACTTTCTAGTAAGTTGTCATGACTGTATTTAAGAGTAACTTAAGGGGATGTGTATAAATGTTTGCCATGATTTCGAACAACTGATATTTATATCAACACAACGCAGATGAAAACTTGAGATTTGAAGACTACGCCAAAGAAGAGCGACTTCGCGAGACAACGCCTTTCACAATGAATTGAAGAATAAACAACGTGATCAGCATGGAACATCATTGGGTTTACTCCCAAAGTGAACACATGGTTCTATCGCTAAAAGAAGACCCAACGCCAGAAGTTTTCAAAGGACAACAAGTGACGCAACACTGGACAAAATACTTGTGACGTTAAACACTATAGAGTTAGATGCAGCCGTTCACCTGTTTAACATGCGTAGATAAAGTATTCGGAATGGTACTTCCGAGGCTTAAGACATCAAAGGGAACACTGCTATAGTTAATACCTTGTGAGCATTATGGCCAATAGAAGATCTTAATGTCCCGAGAGAAAAGAAGAAGACGCTGGAACCAACAACGAAAATACAACAACAACGGAAACGAAAATAGATGACGCAATATGAACAGCAGAAATAAGATCAGGAACACCAAACGCACGCGTATCCCCAAGGACGATTTGACGATCGGCTTATATTAATCATCACAGCAACAGGGATAGACCTGATTCGCCTACACGACTTGAAGACGGATCGATCTTAATCTCCGCGACGGCAGTAACCGGTTCGACTTCAAGCGACTTCATTCGCCGTGAGCCGCAACTTCAATACTACATGGACGACAACAGATGTACTGAAGAACAACGATCAACAGATGATGTGCTCCAATACATCCAGATTGACATTGACATTGTATAACAATAACTGATATATATATTTCAGCCGAGACGCTTGTAAAGAAAAATATTATTGTTATCCGCATATTTCCCATCATAGATGTGTTTATATGAATTATGTTTTCAAGTACTTCGAAATTCGATAATTAAATTTCAAAGATTTTTTTGTATCATAAAATACAAAAAATTCCAAATAAGAGGGAGGGTTGTGAAACATAACAGTGTAGGCATATTGTTTATTGTTATGATAGAAATTTAAGTACAGATAGATTTAATAATAGGGAAATATTTTAATAATATGTTTGAGTAATTAATTAGTAACGGTTATAATTACTATGATGTAAGAAAATATTGAAAGGTTATTTACATCAATATTTCTATCTTATATGTAAACAGAAGTTAAAAGTTTAAAGTGGTCAAACTATTTGAGAGTTCATCTTGTAAAGTAGCTGTATGTTGAGGGTATTAAGGAATTAACATAACAGATGTCTTCGGGTGGGGTATGTAATGAAGTTTGAAAAATTTATTATGGATTTTGGTTTCATTTCTCCAATGTAGTTCAATTATTGGGAACATCTGTTAACAATTTGGCTCGTAGGTCGACATTACTTCAAACCAATGCATAATTCAGATATGAAAATTATATAAAGGTAATTCAAATTTCCCAAGATACATAACGATACAAGTTCGGATTTAATATGTATCGAATGTGTATCGGGGTTTGCATAATCAATTATAGAAGTGTTAGGTTTTATATTACCAATGTGGGTTGTCCCTAGAGAGCATCTGTTTGTATGATCAAGTATGCAAATGAAATGAGGTCTCCTGTTCCCAAAGTGATAATTGTGTATTGCACTCTTCTGTTGTGACATGTGGTAGGTGCATAAGCGATCCATCCAATTAACAAGGGTTATTCGAAGGGGTGGGTTTAGAAAATTGGGGGAATAGAACGGTTAACCAACCAAGAATGAGATAGGAAATATCTAAATTTTATGTTCATGTACCTTGGAATAAAATGCTGTGCTTTGTTGTAAGAAGGAATTCTAGAGTCCAAGTTTGACAATCGAGTAGAGAAGTCACGTTATCTTGACGGGGCGACCATGTCGGCCTCCGCGCTGTAAAATTGTACTTCATGAGCATTAGAAGCGTTGTGTTAGAAATTATTTAACAGAAATAAATCTCGATGAAAACAGAAATGAACTTTGGTTGTTACTGTGTGTTATCCACGAACGATGTGTAATTACGCGACATATTGAATTATGTGCAAACGTCTGATTAGTCAAATTATCTCACATTACAGAATTATGTTGAGTCGTGAAAACTACCTTTTATAACGATATCAAACCACATGATAATGTCTATAATATACTTCAAAATACCTATGTCAAATATATAAAAAAATGTACCATTATAGCCTATAACGCTTACATTGCACTCGTAATGACGATTTTTGGGATTCTATAATGTTCATGCCAGCAAACAGTTAACATTTCAAGAACTTGTCTTGGCATAAATTAATGCTTAAAGTATGATTCAATAGTTTATGCTAGAACCATGTTCTAGGCACGGACATGTTCTCGTTTACAACCGGGCCATCATATTCATTTGCTATGTTGAGGTTTGAACATCTTGATCACTCTTCCAGCTTTAATATAACTATCTCACGATCACTTCATCGAAGGCGAGTACCCATTCTCAAGTAACGATATCTTTCTTTTATGTTGTATGACCAAGTGTACATTTATACTACTGATTTTCCTACGATTGCTTTGATTAGATAAAAACGATGTGAGTACTATTTGAGATAGTCCGAACATTTGTTATGTATGCTGATATTATCACGTCCTCAAAGGCTTAATGCCGTGATAATGTATAATAATTGATAATTATTAATAAACATATTATGGAAAGGTTCAGCGTTTGTTCTCCTTATTTAATTCAGTAACGCAAAGATAAATTGCTAAATGGATGATTCTGGTTTGCGGCTTTCGGATCCCGAGATAGATCCTAAGTCGAATGTCGTGTTTGTGATCTTTCCAACAGCACCAAAATAATGGTTCTGTTCAAGAACAAACTCCAGAGCGTCACTTGTTTAAGTATTTGCTTTATTCAAGCGAAACATAAACAGATTGAATCAAAAACGAATTACAGTGTGTGTGTTGTTCTTAAAATCATGCTCATAAGTATGGCTGAAATACTTTGTGTATATTGTAGTTGTGTAGTTTTTTATGTTTAATTTCTCATATTATTTATGAACTAATTTGCATGTTTTGGTCTTTTGTGTGTAAGTTTAAATAGGTTTAATATATTGTTTAACTAAATAAATATTAGGCTGGGCAAATAGCGTTATGATACATGCATAAGTATAAATGTTATCAAGATATGTTAGTAACTAATTACATGTTTTGAAAACAGTCTATTTGACAAAGTATCTTTATATAAACATACTTGTTTTCTACCGATGTTTTATTCAAGTTTTCTGTACCTCTATTAATGAATTCACCAGCTCATTCTTAGACTAATGTATTGAGAATAGACTTCGACCCAAGAAATCGTACTTCAGAGTTTGAATAGATGCATGCAATAAATGGTGCTTATGTCATAAGCACACTGTTCTATATGAAGAATGGTGTACAGGTGTCAAATGTTAAGTTAGACTCAACAATAAAGACTATTTTGAACAATAAGTTTTTTAGAATAATCTTTATTCTTACACTTGAATCTAACTATTTGCTTGTTAATACAAGTCCTGTTTAGTGTATTTGCTTCTTTTCTTAATATCCCATGGAATGATGGGCATGATGTGTACATGAAGAACCACCTTTTCAAACGCGTAACACAGTTATCCAGACCGATAAAAAGGACTATTTGAGCTCCATTACACATTTAAGTTGCGACTCATCCACTAAAATCAATACATATGAGTGACCATAAGGTTTGGATCCTTTATAGCTTACGTTGACACGGTAACGTCTTAGTCAATGTGTATCACATTACATTGTTAATTCGGATAAATTGTTATTACCTGTCGTGTAATTGATAAAAGTCGGCAATCAAACTTGCAGAGTCATGATGTTATCACATTAAATAAACCAAATTAATGCAATTATAATAACAAACCTTATTTCAATTAATTAATTTATTCTTTGTTTATTTTTCTCGGACTCCAAGTGGTGCGAGTAAAATACTTTGATATGTGCAAAATACATCCCTATCATCCCTTTTTCTTCCGCGTGTTTTAACGTCAATTTACCATTAAACATACGACTGATTGTGTCCTGTGGATCAATCCAGTCAAATGTAAATGAAACATAACAAATATTATTCTTAAATCTAAATTCATTATTCAGTCGGGGTATTGATAATTTAATAGAGAGAAAATGTTGTCTTTGTTCTAAAAATGTCATATATTTTTTCGTTATGAACTTTTAATTAATTGCCATTTGAATATCATTTTTTTAAACCAATAAAACGACATTTTTGCAAAATATTTATGTAGCAAATTCTTTCTTTGACGTGTTCCGCATACACTTAACTCTTCATTGTTAAGTAAATAATATATGTGATAAGTTTTGTTCTCGATTATTGTGAACAAAGTAATCAGCTCTAGAGGTTTGTGGCAATCATGCTTGTTGACTTAAGGAACATCTTTATGATAATGAGCGTCTGAAGAGCCAAGGACTAGAGTTATCCATTAAAACTGCACACACAACGCCGGTTGCTTATCAATAGTTGTCTTTATCATCGTGCCTTTCCTTTTGAAATGCATGAATTTCATCAAGTATTTTGATAGAGGAAATATTCGTCAAGAAAAATAAACGTGCGGATTTTCCTGATAGAAATGTCGTTTGTAGGCCGGGTGAATAACCAAAGCTGATAACTGATATATTCATCCTGATGAATCAAAGTTGAATTGTCCTCAAACGATGCATATTTTATGAAAAAAAAACACGATATAGTTAAAAACGCCATACCGACAAAAAGGCTAATTTGAATAATAAATCCTAAGTTCACAACGACCTTATTGGATGCCGCCTAAAATTGTCGTCGATCGTCACGATTTTATCAAATAAATTCAATGTACGCGCAAGCTCTTCTTACTTTTCAATATCAAATATATATGTATAATTAAGGTTCCTTAATTGTATTTGGCGGACAGATTAACAAAACCGCCGCACCTTTCGTGGGCCTCAGTGTGGCAATCATGTTTGTTGACTTTAGGAACATCTTTATGATAATGAGCGTCGGAAGAACCAAGGACTAAAGTTACCCATAAAAATTGCACACACCATTGCTTATCAATAGTTCTGTACCTATCAACTGGTCAAGCAAGTGTATTTACACGTCATATGTGCCAACTATGATATACATGTTATTGGGATTTTGAATTTATGCCTGTGTATGTACAAGGCCAAATAGTCATAACCAATTCGTTTCAAAATAGATAAGTCTATGAGTAAGAGGTTAATGTTTGTGTATAATCATAAGCATTATGTAAGAATGTCAATGTTTTTTTTTCGATGGTTCGTTTGTTGAGATGCAAAAGGTTATGCATATAACTCCACTTAATCATAAAAAAACGCGTGTATGGAATAATTTCAAAGCATTTTAACGCTACGTCGATTGTTTTGTTCAATTCCACACCAGAATCTTTAACAAAATGTATTTTACAATATGAGCACATATAAACCAATACAAACTTAAATTCTGTACTATGCCTAGGTTTACAAACACTAATTTGCGTGACAATTACCGGCGGTCAACTAATAATCTTATTTCATAGCTCGAGTATCACATATATTTTTCTCCTTTAATAAGGCACAACTTTTGCAATGTGTCCTGCATGTCGACAGTTTCACACAACCGCTTCGCTGTCAAAATATGCCGATATGACAAATGTCTATCAATATTAAAACTAAGAAGACGACGTCTCGTGATCGAGTTGTTAAAGGGATGCTGCACTGTTTATAAGTGTCAATTAAATGTTTATACTATATGTAAAATGTGTATTATTTGTATATAATATAGATATATGATATGCGTATCCGGTATTCTTATGTGAACAATACACGCGAGTTTTTTTTAACAAATAAAACAGTTGATAATGCTTATTTTTGGAAATAACATTTTATTCTCATACGTCTTTTGAAAGTGAACGTAAACAGGATAAAGCAATTTACAATTGAAATTTGTTTTTGAAGGATAATTCCATTAAATGATGGAATAAACATGCTATACAACAGAGTTGATTAAGTTAAATTCTGGTTTGTGCGGACATGATATTTTGAACAACCATGCAGTTTTCATTCCGTGGACTATGTAAAAACGCATTTCTTATGGTTGAGAATAACCATGAAGATGATATTTGCTTAAGGTTATTTGTATCATCTATAATTATTACATATATCTTCGATCACAAAAATGATACTTTATCTTCATTGTTCACGATGTTTGAATGTTGGTAAAGTTATTTCTTCCGGGTAATTGGCATACCATGTCGAACACTATATAATGCCGATTAAGACTCTAACTGTTATAGGAAGTTCAGAGATAAAAACGTCGTCTTTGTTTCTCAAATCAGACTGCGTTTGAATTAGATCGTCATTCTGATCAACTATGTCAACGTCAACGCCCAAGATAAGATATCGAAGTTTGTCACACCATACAGCCGCGTCTTGTCGAATGTTTCATTTTGAGATTACAAACAATTAATAATAAAAAGTTTCCCATTGTATATGCACTTTAGCAAGCATGATGGCAATGCAATTAATAAAGTCGCATCATGCTTAAACGTGTTCTCATGATCTATGCAGAAGTCGGAAACATGAAGAATATTATAATGATATGAACATTTATAATATTTATTGATGATGAGGATTATCATGATAATGTTGATAGTGAAGAGGAGGTTGATGTTGAGAATGATTCTCATGAGGATTATTATTATTATTATTATTATTATTATTATTATTATTATTATTATTATTATTATAATTATTATTTATTTTTTTCATTTTTTTTCATTTTGATAATTACGACTACTAAGAATGAGGCGGCAACAAAGACGACGGCAACAACAACAACAACAACGACGACGACGATCATGATGATGATGATGATGATGATGATGATGATGATGATGATGATGATGATGATGATGATTAAAATGTACTCACCAAACTGTTGAGCGGTCGCCATGTTGATAGTTATTTGAACAGTCAACAGACATACATACAGCAGAAACAATCCAAATGTTTTCGCCATGTTTTCTTCTTTTACTGATACTGTAACGTCAATGCCAAAAGCTGAGTCACTCTTATATTAATGCATATTTCAGTGTGCGTGCTTAGTTTTATTTTTCTTATCACGGATCGTAATTCGCAAATATTTTTTTGTATTCATAACAAGGCGTTTGCCATCGAACTTTATTTCAGACGTTGTACCTGACATTTATATAACAAGACAAATATCTATCTCCGAGTTTAACCCAATTGATTGCGTCTTGTGATCGAGTCGTTATCAGTAGCATTGGAGAACAGAGGTTAAAGGGACATTGTAACATATTAGACAACTTAACAATTTCAATATGCATGTGGTATTCCAATATGCATGTGATAGATTCTTTAATATAACGGATATGCGATAGAATAGCGCATAATATACATTCAAAATTTACCAACAAAATGGAGAAGGATAAACTCGAAAGTATGCAGTCTTAAATGTCTGATATGGTGTCATTATTTTGCTCGAAGGATTTTAACTGATGTTCATTAATTTCTTCCTTGTAAATGAAACACTTTTTCCTTCATAAATCTTATGGTCGATTTTAGAACTCCAAATAGCAATGAACGATTCAAGACGAAAACTATTCAATCTAAAATCAGACTGCGTTTGATTAAGGATGATTTGTTATCTGTTCTGAGCTTTGAAGTCAACGCCTATGATAGCATATCGAACTTTTTCCCTTCATAAGGCCTAATCGATAAGCATATTCAATTTTGAGATTATAGGATAAAACATTTTATATTATGCATTTTTAGCAAACGTAATACATTACGCTACTGCGAAGTCAAAAACAAAATAAATCACACCAATGTTTTCATAAACCTAAAATGCGACACCAGCTTTGAGTTGATGCGTTCGTAAATAAAGAACTTAATAAATAAATATATTATAAAAGTTGCTAATAACTCGTATTGCTATAGATTTTCAATAATGATTGGTTTTGTTTCGATCTCAGGCAGACTTTTATCTTAACATTCTTTCTTAGACGTTGACAAACACAAACAGTATACGTTTGCATGAAGCTAAACATTTAAACCAGCTTTAAATTGATCATATCAATAATTCTTGTGTCGTTCGCATGCATGTTTAGCGGTCCAGAAACATTGCAATCTGGATGCATTACATTTACAGAGCGTTATCAAAATACAGACGCGAATGTTTTGCGTAAATATATCCACTATACAGAAACCGATAAAAAGAAGCAATTATCTTTTGTCCACTAATCAGACATTGTTCCAAAATATGCCTAGCCGATATTTTTACTTAAATACATCTTTTCTTGAATAAATGTTCAATTTTTACATTTACATGAAAACAAAAGCATGTGTACGTTGCAGCTTAGCTGAAATGCAATTAATTATATATTGGTAACTTCAAATACGTATACATCTATTTTAAGCAAAATAATGAAAAGGAATATTTGATAAAATCCATCTGACCTTTGAACAAATACCGTATTAACCGGCAATATTGCCTTTTAAAGATTTCGCAAAAAATAAAACCGAGTGTGCTATTACAACGATTTTATAAATGTTGTTATTGTCATTAAATGATCCTCAGATCATTAATCACTGTGTAATAATTTGCTTGCAGAAATAAATGTTCAGTAGCCAATAGAATGAAACATTTAAGGATAAAGCATGTTTGAAAACATGCCTTTCATGTTCGAGGTTTAAATAAATGTCAACATCCCGTCATCGTTTTTTAAGGAACGATATCTTACCCTAAAGTTGTCCTAACAAGTGCACATTTACGCAAGCTAGTATTGCTATCGGTGCTTTGATAAGATTAATGCAGTAAGAGCTTTGATACGATTAATGCAGTAAGAGTCGCGACTCGGGATAGTCGGAGCATTTTATATGTGCAGATGTTATCATATTCTGAATATATTCGGGATATATTACAATTCATAAGTAGAAAATATCTTATAATAAATATGTCCATCATTGTTCTTCCTGAATTAAGGACGTAAAATATAGATTTTTGTTTATGTATTCATATGAATTATTCTTTTTTTTATTCAATATAATACAAACAATGTAGACATGTATATGATCATATAACATAGTGATTGAACAAAGCAATAAAGTTCAGACATGTTATACAAGATATGCTAATACATTTACTTTTTTTGGTTTCCTTAAAATTAAAAAAGAAACAATAAAAAGAACAACAGAGGAATAGTTATGAAAAATGATCGGTTGTATAAAGTTTTAAGAAAGCATACTGGACTTGTGTGTTTTGTTGTATATTCACAATTATCTTATAAGATTGAAAAAAAATATATATATACAAGAATATTTTAGAAAGATAAACTAACATTAGAGTGAAATGTATATAAGTGGACAAACAGTATGAGAATTTAATCCGATTCCATTTTTGTTCAAAGATTTGTAATGTGTCATTACTGAGGGCTATTTCTTTCTCAATCTGGATTTTTAGTTTAAGACTATGGACAAAGCAATTATAAATTGGTACTTGTTACTTTTACTTCATGTTAATGATAAAATTGTTCATCAATATAAAAATAAAATTCACAATATTATTACAGTCTATTGATTTCAATGAGTAAATTCCAAAACTTAAGTTTAAGAAAGAAAGTTTAACGTTTAGTTACTGTTGTTCAAGAAAACATACTAATTGATTCCAAATAGTCTGGATGTGTTTGCACTCCCAAAAAAGATGTTCTATTGTTTCAATGTTTTCACCGCAGAAGTCACACAGATTTGAGTTAGATAATTTGCATTTAAAGAGATATTTATTTGTAGCTATAAATCTATGGATGTAGCTATATTGAAAATTTCTCAGTGTGCTTTTAATAGTTGCTTTATATGGCATGGTAAATATGTGTGTCCAATTGAGTTCATGTTCTCCGAAAAGGACTTGCCATGTATTTTGGGTTTTGGAGTTTTCTGTAGGGTTTTTAATTGGTAGTGTGTAAAATATTTTATTCGTTTTGTTTTTTCTTCCAAGTATGTTTTGTACGAATGTTGTTTGAGTACATGGTGTATTATTTGTATTGATTTCAGATTTAATATGTATGGGTATGCTTTTGATTAGTGTGTAGTACTTCAAAAAAATATTTTAAGGTATTCCGTATATGTAGCATATATCATCAAAAGAGTAGAAATCCTTAATTCTGTAGTCATATAATTGGTCGACATATTTAATGCTTCGTTCAAACCAATCTTTATAGAAAAACGTCATATATTTTGAAGTTATGTCTTTATTGTTCCATAAAATAGTTTTACTGCTGGTTTGGGTTTCTAGGTTATGAGTGACATCACTCCATGCTGATAGAATATGAATTATTCTTGATGATAAAATTTTGCATATCGGATATTATTTGTTGTTGGGTTTGTTTTTGTTATCTGCATTGAAGGTCTCATTTATGAAAAAATGCCATGGGTTGTTCTATTGCATTTAAGTTGCATGTTTTGGTATTATGTGCAGTTTAAATGTAACTTTATTACACAGTTCCATATATTGCGTTTATTTAACTGTAAGATCCTTGATGTTCACCATTCTATATTTATCATTCAAGTGTCAATTACGGATATCCTGCAAACCAAAGAACAACGTGTACGTGTTCTATACTGTCTGGCTATGTTTCAAATCGATTTCGCCTACGTAATGAAAATGTATGAATCCACATAACAGCTTAATCATTTATCCTCGTTAATTGACCTCAATTTAACCGCTTTTTATTTCTTCACGAATTCACATGATTTGTATCATATCTTTATATTCAGTGGGTTTGCGCATGCCTACATGGCCATACATGTTGATCACTTAAATACTCGCGGACGCTTTATATATGGAGCTATATCACAACGTCAATCTGAATCACACAATAAAAAAGTAGTCTGCACGCACTATAAACAGTACTGTTTTGTTCCTAATCTTCTTTAAAATGCCGTAATTTACAATAGCTGTAAATAATGTGTATTTCTCTTGGCTTCTTTCAACATAAAAGCTCTTCAGTGATCTTACGACAAATACTAACAAACTCCAAAATATTAAAGACAGATTGCACGTTCATTGTAGAATTGTTCTTGTTTTTATTCAACTGATTATGAACTTGCATTCTTAATAAGCAAAGGTATAATGAGCATAGTCTATACATGAAGGACCACTTTCTGAACTGCATTAAACAATTACCAAGACCGATAATTGGGGCAACTTGTTCTTCATTCCATATCAAGTATCGATTCATAAAGTAAAATCATTGAAATAATCATTGAAAATATTGTGATTAATTTAGAGGCACTGAAACGCCGTGGTAAACTATTTGTCACATTCCGTTGTTGATTCAAACAAATAGCTAAGACCAATCATTTGACGGTTAATATTTACCTTAACAATGCACATACATGAATAATACTGACATATATTCAATTAACTAATACAACAAAATAAATAAAATTATGTTATCAGATACAATCAAGTATTTGACACTTAAATGGATTTGTTAACATATTTCTCATTCTCAGGATGGCACGAGCACAATTTTAAAATGAGGGCAATATGTCTAAATCAGTATCATGTATTTGTTCCGTTGTTCGTATGTTTTGGTATAGAGTTGTTTGACTGTTGCTAAAGGCGTATTGCTGATTACAATTGGACAATGAACTACAATTATTTTGTTAACCAAATAAACAATGCCAATCAGGCGAAATACCAACAATAAATTTTCAACCACATATTTTTTTATTCAGTCAGGATTTAGATATTTCATCTAGAAGCAAACGATTTCTTAGTTCTGAACAAGGTATGTTTTTGTGTTATTTTGTCATTAAATATTTTTTTTAAGTATACTTTTGAATAATTACTTAACAATATCTTCAAAACAACTTTATGAAGCGCATAATCCTTTATGCGATAAGGACACATTTTCGATAAATGAAAACAAACGACTTATCTCGAGACGTTTGTTTAAACCTTTTCGCTTGTTGAGAAGAAACGTTTTACAACACAGAGCATCTAAAGAATCAATTGCTTGATTGAAGTATTACAATCGCACTAAGCCGGGCTTATCAATAATTGTCCTCATCTGCATTCCTTTCTTAATATTCAAGGACGTAATCAGGTGTTTTGACACAAAAACATAATCGTCCAGCTAAATGAGCAGGTGCAGTTTCCTAATATAGATGTCGTTTGTAATTCGCGTATAAGGACAAATTAGAACATTAATTAACATTAACTAGCAGTTGCATTTTTCTTACAACGATGCTTTAAAATTATGAGGTTTGATATGTGGTAGAAGATAAATAAAACTTAATAAACAGAACATATTCACTTTGCGGACATATTTATTTTATTAAGTTGTTGCGATATCGTTTGAAACGGTTAATAAAAAGGTTGACTTGAATTGTGGATCTGCGATCACAAAAATCTCATTGTGTGACCCATAAAATGTTTGAGCTCGCTTATCTCGTATTTTTGCTATTAATTTAAAGCTCGTACAACTCTTCATATTTTCAACATCGCAATCAGACTCTTTCAGCGAAAACAGTATTCGATGACATTATCTCCATATTTGGAATATAATATAATACGGCTTTTTGAAAAGATATAAAGTAAAATGTGAAACATAAGTTGCATCTGCAATAGAGAAGCCGATGGTCAAAACGATGGTCACCACACTATTGTGACAACAAATAATGAAACACAAAGCCGAGTTGAAAACAGTTCGTGTTTAAGCCGGTTTTATACCAAAGACACTATTATTAATTGCAAACAATCCAACTCAGAATGTGAAATAATATTCAACATAATTGTTGTCACAAAAAAATACACGTAGCATACATCAAGATATGTACACACTGCCCATTAATGTAGTTGTTTTGTATATAATATATTCGTTCAATATGGTCTGTTTATTATAGATGTTTAAAGATCTTTGATGGACTAGAATAATTCTTTTTAATTTGACGCCCACACACAACTTGTATTGTATACGTGTATATGCTCCCTTGTGTGTTCACGTAGCATTGACCATAATCAGCGGTGATCAATAAAGATCTATAGAGTAAACATACTTATGTCAGCTCAGGGAAAAATATCGATACAAATATTAAATGGCGGATCAGTAACTGTAATACCACAAGAAAGGAACCAGACATTCCCTAAACTAGGCCTTGAACAAATGTGACAATATCATCAATATAAAGATGTGAAACTCCAGCTCCTGCAGCAGTATTGCATTCTCGTTATATACAATTAGATGGTCCTTTATTTTAGGCAAGAGACCAATTAAAAAAAACAGTACAAAACAGCACAATACAAACAACATAATAATTATACACATATAAAAATAAAGCTGGGGTCACCGCCTTGGAACGGTCAATGCAAAACACTTGGCCCAGCAGTATTCATGATACATATAAATGTAAATAAAATTTAACCTCATAGCATTGCAACTCAAATTAAACAAAAATAAAAGACAATTAAACTGGATTCAATTTAATTACCATTTAATTACTCAATGGTAGGAAAGAGGCCAGAGCAACAGAGTTACAACTTTTTGAAGAACGATGAAATAAAACTACGAACAAGTGCCAACTACATCCCTTCTTTTTAGAGAAAGATTTAAGAATATTGCAACATAAATTTAATATTTCAGATCATCATCGCGCAAACCCAGGAAGAAACAGCAATAATGGGTGTAAAAGATCCATATTGCATAGCTTGGTTGTTTTCCACAGAAAAAGACGAAACTTAGATTGCGTAAAATGCAATTAAAGTTCGTAAATACTGCACACATTTTTGTTTGATTACCAGAAATATGAACACGTTAAAGTGTTTTTATCTTTAAAATGAGAAAACATATAAGACCGATATTTTTATTTAAAAAAAAGCAATGAGCTCGTTCATAAAAACCAATGCTGGCTTGTTTCTAAGTTTAAGCTTTAAATTACATTTATCATTACAGGTTTGACACAATGTTTGTATTGAGTTAATCTTCGCTGCAAAAATTGTGCACAACTATATCATACTATCAGCTGTTTCTCTATTAATGTCACGCATGTTAGATACATAACCATGTTTACACTAAACCCAACTTTAAATGTTTGATATATCTGCCGTTTGTTTAGGTGTGCCTGCGACCATGCATGTGTTAGTAGGGCCGTGCGTGCGTGCATTCGTGAAATTTAAATGAACACATTTAGTAATAAATTGACGATATAATTAAAAGAATGACACATGCAGTTTTTAAATATGTTTGTTTTACATTTAACCTTTTTGAAATGAAAAATAGTTCATAGGTCGCAAAAAACAAATATGATGAAATTGTGCCGATTGATGAACCATTTTTAGTGGATCTTAATTGGAACAACTTTCTGTCTCATACATATTTTTGTACCTGGAAAAAAATATCATTAAAATTGTATGGGATTTTTAGTATCGGGTATCTGCTTAAAACCACATAACTTGACATGAACTACATTAAAATTAAGTATAAATAAGGAACATATTTTATCTATGCCAATTAGAATACATATGGTGGTTACAAGTTAGACTTCCGTCTTATTTGCGCTTATAAACTTAAAAATAATCGCGTTTATCGAAATCGACGTATACCACTAAAAATCCTACTTTCGGTTTAAAAAGCGGTTCCGTTTGAAAAATAATAATTTACTTGCTAACTAAGCTATAGATTTAATTATATCTATGCCAATAAGAATATATCTGGTTATAACAACGTTGAAATCCGTCTATTTTGCGCTTTAAAACTTAAAAATAATCGTGTTTGTCGAAATATACGTATATGCATAGAAATCCTACTTTCAGTTTAAAAATTAAAAAAAAAATACTTGCTAACAAGGCAATAGATTTAATGACAATTTTGCACACTTTCAAATTGCATCAATATGTATTGATAAACATTTATTTCATTTCAAGGTGTGTGGCTTTAAAACTTTAAATTGAAAAATAACTTTCAGGGAAATATGTCATATTTGATCAATAAAGTTCTTATATGCTCAAAGCTTGTACTAAACAGACCCATGGAGTATGTTGGCCCCGCTTGAGGCTTATTTAAAGCTCTCGTGTCCTTTTTCTGGGTAGCATCAGTACTTTTAGTCTATTGGGGAGATCTAAAGAACGCTCCCTGTTTTGTTTTGTTAAATAAATATTAAAATGTGTTCATTGAATGTCTGCATGCCTTGTAAAGTACGTGTCAAACTGATAACGCGACCCGTATCTCAGCGTTGATTACGCGATTCAGATGTGTTAAGAAAAGGGAAAGACCTCGTATCAGAAGAGTTAGATCGGCGATTCCGTCCCACGGACACTGAAGCAGGCACTGCTAGATCCCTTCTTTAAGGATCTGGATTTCCTGTCGTCTGCGCAGTGTCACAAGGCAGAAGAGGCCTTAGAAGGCCGGCTAGATGACATACCCCTACGTCTCCCTGAAACTGAACCAACACCGTCGAAACGTCCCCGTGTGAGTTTCTTGATGTCAAAATCGTCAAAACTACAAACTGACGAACTACGCCGATAGCTTCAGGATGAAGCTGATGAGTGTGTATTACCTCTTGACTGGTGGCAACAGAATCAAGGCCGTTTTCCTCGCATCGCCATAGTAGCCTGCCGTCTAATGAATTCCAGCTACATCAGTTCCATCAGAAAGGATATTTTCTTGTGCCGGACTGATAGTAAACAAGTTGAGGAACAGACTTACCTGTGATCTTGTTGACAAGATTATTTTCCTCAACAAGAACTATGTGACCTTGAGCCAGGACGACACTGACGCATAAATCGAATTAAAAAAGCTCTGTCTGTTACTGAAAGGCTTTGTGATGTACTTTGCATGACTTATTGATATGTTTATTTTTATAAACGTACATGATATCGTTATTTTAAAATTTCAAATAAAAATAAAATTATATGACATGATATTTTTCCTTATATTAGTGCTTGAATATTTGGTGTACTTTGCATGCCTTATTGATATGTTTCTTTATATAAACGTACATGCTATCCTTACTTTAAAATGTCAAATAAAAATAAAATTCTATGACATTATGTTTTTCTATCTATTTTGCCCGATTACAGTATCGGTCATAGTATTAGCCGACAGCGATACAATCATTCGATAGCAACGTTAATTAACAGCCTCGTATTCAGCAAACGGATATTACTTACAAAACAATGAAAGTTAACACATCACAAGTTTCATTCTTTTTTTTTATATATTTCGCCTAAATCAATCCAGCTGTTTTATGCGAAAATTCGAATATTCGATTGAATCGATTTGCGAATATCCGAATAACGATATAGGTATTCGATGCCATACCAAATTTTATTTATCTAATTTTTAGTCTCATCAATCATATATTATGAGCACCAAACTATTTAACTCTGTTTTTAAGATATGTTTACATTTATTTACTCAAGTAATGTTTTCGAAATTATATTAAATCATTAAACACAATTGAATTCATACAATTAATCATGTAAAATATTTCATGTGAGTATCGTTTTATAAAGTTATGTTTTGAATTTTCGATAATCCACGGAATCCAACAAATTTTCTTTTTATTTTATGCTTTTTTTCACATTATATATATATTGTTAAAGAGTTAACTAAAGAATTTCGCTGGGAAAATGACGTCATTTCGTCAAAAAATGACGTCATTTCACAGTAAACAATGAAAATTATCGATAATTTTCACTGATAATTTTCACTGTTTGAAACAGTGAAATTATCAGATTTAATTCACTGATATTTCTCTATAAACCACCGGAAAGCATAAAATAAATACAATTAATCATGTTAAATATTTCATGTGAGTATCGTTTTATAAAATTATGTTTTGAATTTTCCTGCTCACATTCGGCTACATATATCCGTTTTGTCTTCTTGTATGAGAGATTCGACCATTTATGTATCTATATAAATAGTCACTTGTATTATCGTGTCATCTTTATAACACAGCCAACATGAACGAATATAATTTGAAAGATAAAGCGAAAGACCGCTTACATTTTTTTAACAAGAAGACTTTTTGTCAATAAAACAAAATTATACACAATTAAATAATTTCTGATTAAATATAAAATAACGGTCATGAAAAATCTTAAAAGGTCGGGAACAAGCAATTTATTGAACTATTTACGAAATGTACATTCTTAAAGGGACTGCATTTTTTCTACTAATCTGTAATATTTGGAACAGTTGCAAATGATTAAATTAAGAAAGAAACATGAAAAAGGCCTGTATTTTGGACCGTACCCGGGACCTGGAAAAGCAAAAGCCCACTCGCTACCCCTTCATTACGCAGTCTTTTGAATTTAAAATGTTATTGAAACCCTATGTCGGTAAAACACACTTCTGCTCAACATGCCTGTGTAACCCTTTTATTATCTATATCTTACACATATTTTTTTCAGAGCTAGATGTACCTATCGATGAAGCGGAATACACAGCGAAGTACACTGATGTTTACCGGAATACACAGCGAAGTACACTGATGTTTACCGGAATACACAGCGAAGTACACTGATGTTTACCGGAATACACAGCGAAGTACACTGATGTTTACCGGAATACACAGCGAAGTACACTGATGTTTACCGGAATACACAGCGAAGTACACTGATGTTTACATTTTGGATGATGAGTTAGCTTGTTAGTTGAACACCTGACCCTGCTGGTTATTGACATGCGCTATTGATACTAATTCACATGCAAATCTGTTAGCACAGTATTAAATATTATTAATACTAATAGTATCAATATTTATTATTTAGCCCAATTAATAAGTACATTTTTCACAATCATTGGATGGTGTGTCATGCAAAAGAATTACGTCGATATATCCATGGTGAAGGTCACACTTTGAGTTCAAAAGGTCAAACTGGCCATAAATGATCTTGTCCGGGCCATAACTATGTTATGTCATTCATTATGAGTTTTTTGTAAATGACTCTGTACGTTAACTTTGCACTCAGTCATTGGACGGCGTGCGTGTCATGCGAAAGAATTCATTAGTTCACAGGTCAAAACGGCCATAAATGATCATTACATAATAATTTTTTTAAATCGCCATAAATAAGCTTCTCTTGTTTTGTGAAGACAGGATGCAAAATAGTATGTGTCAATGCAGAATGCGGGGGTATATGTCACATCTGTGACAAAGTTCTAGTTATGATCTGATTTCTTTCCATTTACACAAATCCACTTCAGAGACTATAGAAGATGCGTAGGCACTGTACATAGACTTAAGTCTCGCATGCCACATGACAAAAACATCGTTATTTTGATATTAAAACATAATTCCTACTTTGCTTTGAATTTGTGTCGCATAAAGTTCACTCCGCTTATCTGGTTTAACGTCTAGCTTGAAAATATAATATTACCAAGCACCAAATTATCCCCAAGGATCCGGGCAGTACCACAAAACAATGTCAGAAAATTTGTCCTTGTTATAAGCAAATTCGTTAATGTAAAAAAGCTTCATTAAGCAACACATAAATGCAATAAAGCTCGGCATTGCCTGAAAAGCGACAGCAACAAAAAGTCCAGTCAATGTATTGCCTATGGTAAATTATCAGAAAAAGAGTCAGATCAGGACAAAGAAAACGGTCAAAGCTGCATTTCTCAAATATTTGTGACTTAAGTTTTTATGATATTTGAGCTATTGTATCGAGTTCTTGTTTTTTATTATGCCCCCTTCGAGGAAGCGGGCTGTAGGAGTTTATTGCTTTGCACCTGCCAGTCAAACAATATCAAGGTCGGTCCGTGGGTCCGAAGGCAATTCGTTTCGTTTCCAAAATTAGGACGCCTATTGATTTTGAGGTCAGCATGTAAAAAGTGAAGACCACGGGAGTTTGTATCATTAAATTGGTTTTCGCACAATATTAAGAGAACGCTTATTATGATCATCAGAATTGCTGGCTCCTTCGCAGGAAATAACGCTGATCACTGAATAAGTTAGAAGATAAAGGTCACGTGCATCCAACATGTACATTACTTCCGTACGATTTCTACAGAATTCAAGAACCATTTTAACAAGTATGCTGGTAATTTTGACAATCGATCATGTTTTTTAAATCAAAAGATCAAAGATCGATGGCGCCCAGCCATACATGTATTATCCGTGTTACATTTGTTTTCATGTTTATAATACATACACTAGTTTTGTAGTGAAAATATATGTTTGCAACTTGAAATAAAATTTGATTTATTACATTTGGATATGATAAAACAGAAGGCGGGTCGGAGTGGGCATTAGCTATGCCATTCGGCTGAGTTCCAACTGTAGCACTGCAAATACATTTGAAAACGAGCCAACTGCAAGAGCTTTATTAGCTCTTCAAGTATGATTTAAAAACGATGGTCTCTTTTTAAAGAAATAATTTATTTATAAATGTGTTTTTCTGGTACAGCGCGTTATCATAAATAGATAAAAAAAAGCTAATTACATTATCAACGGCGTCTTTTACCTGGCCAGCTTGCTCTGTAGGTACGGTGCTTGACTACACATACGAAGCTTTTAGCTCGGCCCGGTCACATTATGTATGGGAATTAATAGGTATCCCAGCTTTTATTCTTCGTCGCTTCGTAATAAAAAATCACTTTCAGTGAAAATTCAAATTAATATCACACTAAGTACTGCGCAGAACAGTTGAATGTCAACATATAGTTTATTTATTAAAAAACACTTACGAATATTTAAATTGGTTCTGTCCATAATCGAAAAAATGATTGCTATATTAACAGCAACACATTTTACACCAATATTTTAATATTTATGAAGCGAACTGCTCTTCGAACAACACACTTAAACATTATATTGTATTATGCTAAAATGCCCAGCATTCACTGTCATTGAACAAATGGTCAATTACAAATATACATTGTAGGATGGAATGTCGCTAAATCAGCAACTCAATGCATACACTGGTGATTGTTACATGGAGTCATACAGTTGAGTGGTGTGCAGTGAAGGGTTACATTACTGTACACATCAAATATGACAAAATAAATAACAGTTTATGCACACACTACGACAAACATAATGTACATTCTACTGTTATATGCAGTGTAGTAGGTACAAATATCGGATTAAAGGGACTTGTTCACAATTTGGAAACGTGATAATTTCCAAACTAAAACTAATAGATTATTCAATGAATGTAAACAATATATTCATACAAGCACGATGAAACTATGATATGCGACAACACTTAATAACATCGATCGATTTTTATAATCATTAATTAAAATTTGATTTTTTTTAAAGCTTATGTAATGCGTTTCGTCGATAATTTCAAAATAAATGCATTACAAACAAGAGTTTACAATTGTCTGTTATATTAAAGGCCTGAGTGATCCAGTGTTAGAATGTTAGCGTTTGCTACATAGGTCCTTAGTTCGAATTATGGTGAATTCAAGTTGTTCTGCTCTTATATAATTATTTTTTTGATCACGAGTGAATTTAAATCGACGATCCATCAAGATTAAGGTACTCATCAACTGTTTATTTAATGTCGTCCGCCGTTTATTTACATTTTATACCGGAAACTGGAAAGTTCCGTATTATTAATTACGTAACGAAAAGGTCATCCTTTCACAGTAAATTATGGATAATGTTCACTGTTATTATCAAACGGTTGAAGCAGTGCATTATCGTTTTAAAATCATCAAAATGTCCACATAAAAACTTCAAAACGCCTAAAGTAACATTATTTTTTACTATTCCGCATTATTTAAGTATGTTATTAAACACAAATGAGATTTTTCAAATAATTGAAATCTGTTAACACGTACCCTTTATGCAGCAGTCCAGAATATATACAAACAGCTTATACAACTAACTAATGTGATACTATTGTACAAATCAATTATAAAAACAAAACAAAACCAAAATGTGATGATTAAATGATGGCTTTTATGATTTATGGTAAGTATGCAATAAATGATGATGCGTAAGTTGTCAAAAGTCTTGTCAATTATTGTATTTTCACTGAGTACAACTCCTTTGTCAGAATAATATATTAACATCATCTTAGTAATTTCGTAAATATGCAAAATGTGTCAGTCCATTTAATTGCTTTAACTTTTAAATTTAAGCGTATCTAAAATATTGTACATTTAATATTTGGTTTGTTAGCAGAAGATTATTCGATAATACCCCCAAACAATGGTAAAACAATCCAAAGTACATAAGATGTCGCTATTGCATGATTCATTAACAAATATTAATTTT
Source organism: Dreissena polymorpha (assembly GCF_020536995.1). Classification (NCBI taxonomy): domain Eukaryota; kingdom Metazoa; phylum Mollusca; class Bivalvia; order Myida; family Dreissenidae; genus Dreissena; species Dreissena polymorpha. The sequence goes on along the minus strand of NC_068363.1, from coordinate 75,923,080 downwards.
TATCTTCAGGCAAAAGTGGCAATTACGAAATAATTTCAACAAAACGTATAACTGACCTGTCAGCAATGGATGTTAGTTTTAATTATATGTTGATTACACATAGATGCAATTAAAAATGTTTAAGTGCGGATTTATCGACTTGTATCATTTATAACTCATTGTATTCGTTAACCCTTTCAGTGCGGGAACCGAATTTTGAAGGCCTTTGCAAACAGTTTGGATCCAGATGAGACGCCACAGAACGTGGCGTCTCATCAGGATCCAAACTGTTTGCTATTCTGATAGTGTTCTTTGAAAAAAAAATCCAAAAAATGCTTATTTTAGAAATTCTGCAGACAACATTTTAGCAGACGACAAATTTCCCAGCATGCAAAGGGTTAAGAGTTTTTGCTCAGTAGACTGCACGAACTTTCCATTTAGTCAAAGGTAATGTAATGTTATATTGATACCTCTTGGTAATGTAATGTTATATTGATACCTCTTGGTAATGTAATGTTATATTGATACCTCTTGGTAATGTAATGTTATATTGATACCTCTTGGTAATGTAATGTTATATTGATACCTCTTGGTAATGTAATGTTATATAAATACCTCTTGTCAAAGGTAATGTAATGTTATATTGATACCTCTTTCGATGACCACAATGATATAATGGGCAGACGCCATGTAACAGTCTCTTTTGTAAATTTGTACATTCATATCACATAATCCTAGAAAATAAGGTATTTGAACAGCAAATATAAAACCGGATGAAGCTCCTTATCCCTTCAAAATGGGTATACTACTAAAACTAATAATAATGTTAAGGTTAGACATACATTTTTTTTATAATTGCAAAAAGCAAAATACAAATTTCAACGAAGAAAACTATAGTGTCTTATAAGGACTCTTCAGCAGCGTAGCTTTTTGGTTTAAAACTAGATGTAACGTTAAAGATGTTTGGACTTCCAGCATCCTGACATCTAGTAATATTATATAAAATTGTGCGTATTGATTGCTTGCATACTTGTACATTGAAAGCTTTTAAATATAAACAAATAGAAACTCAAGTTGCATAAGCAGAAGATACTATGCGTGGCAAAGTGTATGTTTCCATAGATACGTGTATTAAAAACGGAAAATAATAAAACAAATAAACGTATCCAATTGGGTTAACGTCATGTGATGAAAACATGCTCAAAAAGGTGTATCTTCCATGCGGTATCGACCACGCCCTAAACTTCCGTAACCAAAGCTCTCACGTGACCTCTGAACTTCTGGACTTCCGCTGCTGCGCGAAAAGTCATTCTAAAATATAAAAAGAGTCTTTTATTGTATCACATATACAAATAGTATTTTATGTATGGCTATAATTAATTTTTGTAATAGGAGATTGAAGATACGATGTCCGCCTAGTTACAGGGGTATCCTGCGTTTAATACGGTAAACACTCGGTGGCGGATCTTTATCCTTTCTCGGAGACGAGTAAAGCGGATCGGAATTTCTCGGCTGCGACATTCGTCTGGTCTCCGGTGCCATTCTCATGTCGCCATGGTCGTTTATATCAGGCAGGGAGCCAGTGCGACCTTTTAAACCTGGCACATGGCCGTTACGGTCCCAGATCGGCTCGGGTTCGGCCGATTTGAACGGTCTTGTGTATGTTGGTTCGATTGGCTTGAATGGGCCACCATAGTAGGAATTCCGCCTATCGTCACGGTCTGTTTCACGGTCTGTTACTCAACAAAACATAAATTATTATCTAGATAAGCAACACAACCCACAGACATTACCATGAGAAGTTTTGTAAAACATGTGTACGAATTGCTTCCAGTATTAATGTTATTGTCGAATTAAGACTATACTGTTGCAAAGATTGCTTAAAATTGCATTTATTTTAATATATTCTTTCAATCTTTGAAATTTGTTTTTGAAAGCTGTCATTGTTTTCAAGCTATGAGCCAGTCCCTTCTAAATACCTCAAAATAAACAAGATTTACTATGGAAGAAGCAAGCGGAGGGATATCTTATTGGACGCTAAAGTTCGTTTATATACGGAGATTCCCAAATCAACATTTACAACAAAAAGAAAAAAACAAACAAACATATATTCATAGAGCCATGTGCAATACATGTAAAACAATAACAATATTACAACTAACACATCCATATTACTGAAGGTAACAACTATATAACGGATCTTTCTATGAATTTCCTTTTATCGGACCTGATGTTAAACGATCGGAAATAACCTTAAATAAATCGACATTTTTTTTATAATTGAACATCCACCGTAAGTATAATATATCTTCAATCATTGCTTTCAGATTGCATGATTCTTTAAAGACTTTGGCTCAACTACATTAACCAAATTTAACCCATTCATGCCTAGTGGACTCTCCCATCCTTCTAAATTGGAACAATTTATTTCCAAAATTAGGGGTGTCAAGTATATTTATGTCTACATTTAGAATATTTCATAAAGAAATTCATTTAAGCAAACAGCGCAGACCCAGATGAGACGCCGCATTATGCGGCGTCTCATCTGGGTCTACGCTGTTTGCAATGTCCTTTTTTCAGGACGCTAGGCATAAATGGGTTAAAAGTGTGTCCATTACCTTAAATCATTTACCAAAATCATCTACTCCGTTTATTTGTAGCATGCCATATAAAAAGTGCTCCATTTCCTTACATCAAATGCGTAAAATAATTAAACCATTCGTTGAATACCATTAACATATTACGGATTGATATCGCCCTTACTGTTTAATTGCTTTCATGTAGTACATCTTTAATCTAAGAAGGATTTTCATGCTTTCTTTGTTCATGAACTACATTAAAGTTTAAATAATCTTTGTAAATAAATGCAATCGTTCGTCGTAAAGTATTACTAAAATGTTTACTTGAGTGTTTCCTTCATCATTCATAGGCTATATCTTTAATTATCTGGTATTGGTTTTGACTCCAATTAATTAATCTTTTTAATTAAATTTAACCATTGACTGAAATATTTTGGGTCATTCACCTTTACAAATGTTAAATTTAACTTAATCATTTATGGCCGTTATGCTGAATCAGGCATTTCTGTTGAATCATGCACTTATTCCACCTGTTTTTTTTTATATCGCATTCATTTTTATTTATTCATTGAATATAGATAAACATTTTATGTAAACTTAAATTATTCGTTGAATTTACGGTAAGTCATTCCTTGAATTTACTTAAACTCATTCGCGGAATGATGAATGGAATTCAACTTCTCAAAAATTGCAACTTTCAGGTGGTAAAAATCTTTGTTTACATTAGAATTTTCAAATTAGTATATCCCGTGTATTAAACTTTTTTTATATAAAGAAGTTCAAGTCTTTTATTTTTCATAATCAATGAAGTTGATGATAGAACGTTGATGATAGAACTGTCAACTGACAGATAATGATGACGCAGTGCTAAAACAAAATGTTACACAAGAAAATTGAAAAAAATGGCAAAAGGTGTACTGATTTAAGTTAAATATTTGTACTCCTCATGCTAAGCAATATGCCCCTGTGACGCAATCGGTAAGGCGTCAGACTCTGGATCCATTGCTCACTATTATATTGTCATTGCGTTGGATCGAATTCCAGTAGGTCCGTGTTAAAGTAAATTCCATCAATGATCCTTTTTATATGTGTTTATGATTGAAAACGCTTTTGATTTAATGCATTTAAATATTTCTTTAAAGAGCCCTATTGTGCTTTCAAGCTCTAAATGGAAAAAACAAATCGTCCACGAACTTTTTCACGGTGAACTTGTCTGTTCTACAACAGCAAGTTTGCGGAAGCTGAGTTTTAGCGCATTGCAAAGGCTTAAAACGTGGACACGTTCTACTATGAAAGAGGAACGGCTTAATGGCATCGCTTTAATGTTTGTGCATAAACACATTCCAGTTGATCGAAAACAAATTCTTCAAATGTGGGATTCGACTGGAGACAGGAGAGTTGAAATAGCGTTCAATAAGATTGATATTTAAAAGTTGAAGAATAATAAAACATGTTCATGAAACATTATTCGCTAAAATGTTTGATAGATCTGTTTCTTCATATTGTAAGGTAGATCTATTTTATTTCAGTATTTCAATAATAAATATGTAAAGAACATTCTATTATCCATATACATACTATGGTTTGTATGAGAGAGCTGTGTCTTATTTTTTTTTCTTTCTATCTGACTTCAAATAAGTATATGACTATTTTTTCTGTAGTTAAGTTTGTTACATCATTGTCACTTCAAACACCGTTTATGGTACGCGAATATAAAATTTTCAATGAACTTGTAGCAGATTTTTTTTGTTAACTTTATTGATACCAAACGGTAATATGTAGCGTCCACGATTCCGATTATTTAGGTATAGAATGTAGTTTAAATGGCCTTTACAACGCACCAGAGACGTTCTATTTATAAAAAAAATACGGGGGGGCATACCCCGGACCCCCTAGAAGGACCTAAGATACTGCCTCAGCTTAAATTTGGGTCTGGCTACGGCACTGGTCAAAAGATGCATATAATTGATATTTTACAGCATGGTGAATGTTCAGCATTACTATTTCCTCACAAATATCATAACTAAAACGAAACTTTGCGAATCAGAAACACCTTTTTTAATTTTGTCAATTTAACAAAACGTGAAAAGGCCCCTTTAATCCTCCAGTGTTAACAGTAAGACCCCAAGAGTTACAGTATATATATAATTTCTCTAGATGTGATTGGACTTCAGCAGGTGACTTGCCTAAAATAGCCATGTCGTCAGCAAATTATAGTAAAATCAACACAATATCATCTATACTCAAGCCAGAGTTAATGTTATCATGTAAGTAAAGTTCAAGGTCTTCAACAAATAAAGAAAACAAAATCGGCGACATTATCTCCCCTTTCCTCAGTCCAACCACATAACTTAAGACAGAATATTACTACATTACAAAAATATTCGTTCAAAATACAATCACTTCCCGATGTTGTATTGCGCTTAAAATGTTTTATTGCATTGTTAACTCTTCAATAGAGATAGGTACGTCAAGTTATGGGTATGCAGAGTTTTCCATGTTAAATTCATTATTTAAACCAAATCCTCGGCTTCATTATTACACATCAGACATATAACTACTTTGATTTTCGAAAAACGTAATAAATTTTTCTAAAGATATTTTATTTGATTATGGCATTATTATTTATTTGAAAAATCGCCAAAAGTCTCGTGGTTTGTGCTTTTGTAAATTTTTAATATCCAGCATTTTTGTCCATATCAACAGGCTTTCTTCTTGCGGATTAAGACCTATATTATAATAGCTCTTACTTGAACACAAACGTTCTCTGTTCATAATTGTTCTATCTGTGTTAAACATACGTAGGGCGTCGTGGTACAAATTAAGAGCATTAGACAACCACTGACGAACAAACAAAGAATTCATAGTTTGCATATTGTTTTCATTTTATAGTAACTTTCTGTACACGAATAAATCATGTGAAATAATTTCTAATAAAATGCTGATACATATAAAAGTAATTAATACTGAAGCTCGAATGGTCATTGTCGGATCGGGTACTACTTACATGTATCCCCGGTACTCTTAAGTATACTTACATGTACCCCGGGTACGGTACATATACTTAAACGTACCCGGTCGATATTAGACTGTACACGAGTTGTATTCCCGCCAAAAATCCCATGTCGTAAAACGCGATACCGATTACCGTTAAACGAAATTGTTTATCTAAAACAAACTTCTATTTTATAAAGAAACTGCATCAACATGTTTTTGAATACGAGTTTTGTAATATAGAGGCCATTTAACAGAACTTTAACATAAATGTGAACATAATTAATTTAAAAAAAAAGCCGACAACGACCGATTTAGCGTTAAAATTTCAGGGTACGCTCTAGTATATTTTCCGTACTCGGGGTACATGTAAGTGTAATTAAGAATACCCGGGATACAAGAAAGTAGTACCCGAGCCGACAATGATAAATCAAGCTATACTATACGGCGTGGAATTTTACAAGCACGTGATATTAGTTGTTAACACAATGAACGTTATACATATTGATCGTCAATGCAATCATTTTAGAGTGTCGCTATATTTTGGGACACCTGAACACGTGTTAATGGGCATTTTAACTCACTCTAACGTTATCACAATTAAATTGAACAGTATAAAGACATGCTGGACTGAACGTCTAACATTTTAAACCCAAACAAGTCGATCTGATTTGAGTAATTATTTCATGATTGCTTTAATCAATCTACACGAAAAACAACTATGTTTGTTGATACAATTAAACGAACGATTATGGAATTGTGAGAACAACACACAACTTATACCGATCAGGTTCTTTAGTTGTTATCTAATTACAATCCCTTAATGATCACAGGTTGATATTTATAGAAAATGCAACACAAAAGAACCAACGAACCGGTACGTTAATTAAACATTGCCGATTTTGCAAACTGATATGTTAATACGATCAATTATGACACCCATTTGCTATGCTGTTTTCGGTAACTGTTTTCGGTAATCTAATTTTGGTATCTGTTTTCGGAATCTGTTTTCGGGAGTATATACACTTTTTTCGAATATTTGTTCAATGTTTTCGTGTGTACATTTTCCTTATTTGTATATGAAAAAAACTGAATGCGGATTATTTTTTTTATTAAAATAAATTTTATAAAACAAAGTTTTAACATATGTATTGAAATATACATGTATTTAAACTACTAAATATGTTTAACTGACAGTCTGTGATAATCAAGCAATATATTATATACCATTAGAGTATCATTAAATCATATTTTAAGTATGAGGCAGTTTGCAGCTTTTAGACAATAGGTTTAGATCAGCAGCAATCTCACAAATACTTTTAATCTCATAAATACTTTTATTGTTATGTAAATTTGAATGATAACTTGAATATTATATGTTTTAAACCTGAATAAAAATCAATCACCTGGACAGTAGGGTTAGACTGTACATCAAGTACTTTATATCATAAGGTTCAGATTCATTATAAGGCCTGTAGTGCGTTCAGTTACAGCGAACGTTCGCCAATGATCGTTCGTTTCCGATTCGGTCTTATTGAACGATAAGTTCGGCGCGAACGTTTCAAGATGGCGGCTCCCAGAAAATTGATTGCGATTTTGATGGAGGAAATCGCAAATAACAACATTGTATCAGAGGAAAGGTCGTCGGAACACTAAATAACTGACAATTTCATAATACAAAACTATAAATAACCGTATTCTTTTTTAGATTAAGACTTAAATAAAAGATATTTCAAAAATAATAAAACCTATAATAGTTTTATTATAATTATAAGTGGTGTGGATGCGAGTGTTATTTTTCATTAGCGATCGAAATTTAGTGTAAGAGGTGCATTGAATCAGTTATAAAATAAAGCCCTAAAATAGCGCAATACATTACAATCTTCAAATGTAGTTGTAATTTTCTTTTACATTGAATGAATTTTCGTTTCGTTTACATTTAATGAAAATATTAATAAATTTTAGCATTCAAATGGAAAAAAACACATGCATATTTTGCGAATTGAACTGTCTTTGAATGTACATGTATATTGAAAACTCTTTTGTAGTGATAATGAGCGATACAATTCTGGCATTTTTTATACCATAAATCTATACATTTATTTTACCCAAGCATTTTATATCCATATTAGGATCAAACGCGATTGCTTGCTTTCACGATGATGTTTCGAACACTGCAGTAACGCACGATATTTAAACGTTATATTTGCAAGTACCCGTTAAATGTGTAGCAGTAAATTTCCACAATATTTTTAATGTATTGTTATTATTAAACACTTTATTGTTATGTTTAAACAGAGACGTAGGTCTCTGGTTTAAACTGGCTAATATATATATATATATACTTTATAGTTCCTGTTGATCCATTTCGGAAAAATGTACGTCTATTCTTAAAATATGTTCAAATATTTTATTAAAGCAACTGTAAAGTTTTTGGCTTGACATGCCAATAGATGACATGGAGGTATCATAAATCGTGTTTAATGACCAGACACATGCGGTCTATGACCCCATACAGAGATATACAAGTATAGGTCCCTGGGTTTATGACACCCTGTTTTCTTAGTAATTGTCTGGACAGTATCCGATCATATCGAGATAATCGGTTTGTGATTAACAAAGGGGCAATTAAACACTGGGTGGTTAAAAATGCTGAAATAAAGAGTGTCAACATTGGTGTGAACAATTAAATAAAACATTTACATGTATCAAGAGGATGTAGTTAATCTGTAACAAGGTAAGTTTTTACAGACATATAGGTTCAAATCAGTTTCTTTATGTTGATTACATAAAATCAATCAAATTGTTGTTTGTTTTCGTCCTTATTTGTGTTCGTTCATTGGATTCTATTTAATCTGAAAGAATTTCAATTTCTGAGTATTTTGTTGTTCTTAAAAAGGGTCGCGAATATGAATGAAACCTTATCACGATGCGGTTTATCCAGGTTGTTTGTATAGGTCCCTGGTTTATCAAACGCAAACAATAGCAGAATGGCCGCAGTGTTGACGGCCAAAATTTGAGCACGCGCAAACTTGACGTCATTATCGGAATCCCCAAAACCTCCTATACACTTTGTTTATAATTCAATTCATTCTATGTACTACAAAAAATAGAAAAAAATATCGAAGTTACACTGAACAACAACGACAACTTATATGTCCGCCATCTTGGTTTCGCTAGCGAACTACCTTCTGAGAGGGTTCGCTTCGGTTCGCGAACGTTCGCTGCGAACCGAGCGTTCAATAGCGAACGTTCGCGACGGTTCGCGAACTATAGCGAACGTTCGCTGTAACTGAACGCACTACTGCTGCTCTTTCGCACGAGACGTTTAACCGATGTGCACCGAACTATAGTAACTTCATACCGGGACCCAGCGTCGTCGTCGGAACGGAAACTTTTCCTGTATCTCGGAAAAGCCTCCGGATCGGCGAACGAATCTAAGTCCTTAAGTTTTACTTATGTGAATTTTATATGTATATTACATGGAGTTAAATGGCGAATTGTTTAACCGTGCTCAACACAAAATTCGTTAATTGTAGAATATGCCATATAAGGAAAAATATACCGTGTTACTATTTGAGCGTAACTACTCAAGGGGTCGGGGTCTTTCGAAAATTTATATGGGACGAATATTTATTGTATTATCTTCATTATCTTTGTTAACCCATTAATGCCCAGTGGACTCTCCCATCCTTCTAAATTGGATCAATTTATTTCGAAAATTAGGGATGTCTAGTATACTTTTTTCTATATTTAGAATATTTATTACTGAAAATCCTTTTAGCAAACAGCGCAGACCCAGATGAGACGCCGCATCATGCGGCGTCTCATCTGGGTCTACGCTGTTTGCAATGTCCTTTTTTCAGGACGCTAGGCATAAATGGGTTAATACCAAGATGGTTCCGAAGACAAACGCTTATATTAATAATTACACTTAAAAATATATTGTTTGTTTCCCTATATCGTGTGTTTCTTCTTAAGATATCATTGTTTTACATAAAAGCAATACAAGAACACAATGGGACATTTTCGGCTCAGATACTACTTAAAAGTACCAAGGTTACGGAATTTATACTAAAAAGTACCAAGGAGTATCGCCGGTGGTTAAAAGTGTATTTCGGTACCCGGGCTACATTGCACTAACGATTACCCGGGGCCGTATTCACCAACAATTCTTTAACAATTCTTAGACTTAAGAATAAAGAAAATTCTTTAGTCTATGAAAAAAAAATCTTTAGTCTAATTTAGCAACACATATTGCTAAAGAAAATTCCTAAGAACGTTCTTAGAAAAGAACTGAAAAAAGAATTTTCTTTATTCTTTATTCTAAGTAAAGAATTGTTGGTTAATACGGGGGGAATGTACTTTTAACTAGTACCAGAGCCAACAATGACCAATTGAGCATACTAAGTGGCTCTAAATAACGACGGGAAACTGAGATACATTCGAAATGAATAGAATATATCTGAGATGATTTGTAATTATATTATTTACACAAAAAGTCATGCTAACGCTAAATGATCGCTGGCCACAACCGTAATTTACGGAAATTTATTGCGAAAATACCGTACCATAAATACAATACGTTAATGTGTATGTTTTATTTGAGCCGCGTCTGAGAAAACTGGGCTTAATGCATGTGCGTTAAGTGTCGTCCCAGATTAGCCTGTGCAGTCCGCACAGGCTAATCAGGGACGACACTTTCCGCTTTTATGGTAGTTTTAGTTACAAAGAAGTCTCTGCTTACCGAAATTCAAGTTTAGGCGGAAAGTGTCGTCCCTGATTAGCCTGTGCGGACTGCACAGTTTAATCTGGAATGACACTTTACGCACATGCAGTTAGCCCAGTTTTCTCAGAACAAGACTTTTTTAATCTATCTGACTCAATTTATTTTGAATGCTATATAAAGTTGAATGGTTAATGTACAGTTACTGTTGACATCTAGTAGCTTTGATAATATACTACTTATGATAATCGGTATTATATGTTAACATGTATATCATAATATCACAAAAAGAACATAAATCCATATAATGATTCTAATGAATGCCTAAAAACCGGGTGTCAACGTGTAACCTGTATATTCCATTCTGAGTACAGCAAAAACAACGTGTCAAAAGAAGTAAATATATTTACCCCCATATACGCAACCAAAACAACGCGTCAGCGTGTATCCCGTATACTCCCATAATTAGCACAGCAAAAACAATGTGCCAACGTGTGACCCATTCGCACCCTAAGGTGCCAAGTGGTGGGCACAATAGCATCCAGACAACGGACCCCGTTTTCACAGGGACAACCTGGCGGGAAAGGCGCAAGAGTAAGGAATCGGTCCCTAGAGTAGGGGCTCGACCCTTAATTTCCAATAGGGGGTGCGAAATGTGCGAAATCACGAGATTTCGACCACACCCCATTAAAACTTAAATATATGCCACGAAGGGACAATCACCGACTATTTTATAATTTTGCTTCCACGTGAAAACATCATTAATACATTGTCTATATTGTGTTCAATTGTTTTTTTTTCACGTTTCTAAGTGCGTTTGGTGTTTAGTGCGAGGACTTTAAAAACGGATTGACGTTTATTGTGATTGGAATCTGCATTGAACGTAAGTTCTTATTTTCACCTTTTTTCCTTAAATAGTAATAATAGTAGTAATAATAGTTTTAATAATAATTATAATAATAATAATAATAATAATAATAATAATAATAATAATAATAAAAATAAATAATAATAATAATAATAATAATTAAAAAAAAATAAAATAATAATAATGATGATGATGATACTGGTAGTTATGTTGCTGTTGTTAATGATGATACTGGTAGTGATGGTTCTGTTGTAAACGATGATGCTGTTAGTGATGTTGCTGTTGTTGATGATGATGCTGTTAGTGATGTTGCTGTTGTTGATGATGATACTGGTAGTGATGTTGCTGTTGTTAATGATGATACTGGAAGTTATGTTGCTGTTGTAATTGATGATACTGGAAGTGATGTTGCTGTTGTTCATGATGCTACTGGTGGTGATGTTGCTGTTGTTGATGATGCTCCTGGTGGTGATGTTGCTGTTGTAAATGATGATACTGGTAGTGATTTTGCTTTTGTTATTGATGATACATGTAGTGATGTTGCTGTTGTTAATGCTGATACTGGTGATGCTGTTGCTGTTGTTTATGATGAAACTTGAAGTGATGTTGCTGTTGTTTATGATACTGGTAGTGATGTTGCTGTTGTAAATGATGTTACTTAAAGTGATGTTGCTGTTGTTAATGATGATACTGGTAGTGATGTTGTTGTTGTTAAAGATGCTACTGATAGTGATGTTGCTGTTGTAAATGATTCTACTGGTAGTGATGTTGCTTTTGTTAATGATGATACTGGTAGTGATGTTGCTGTTGGTCATTTGTATTTGTATAAACGAAAAATATGTAGATTAAAGGTTGTATAAACGAAACATGTAGATTATAGATGAGCAATATACTCTGAATAAAAACTTATGAGGGGCGAGGGGAAATCTGTGTTAATTGGACATCAATACAAAATCGATTATATCGGATACTGGTTTTCAATTAATTTCTTTTAGTCATCCATAATCAAAAGCAGTACAAAGAAACAAACCGACAACACAATATATCATTTTAAACACCTTTTTTCAATTATAATAATACATATAAAATAGTTGATGTTCGATATCAATTTTTACCATGATCAAGCAATGACCCACTATATCATCATGCATCATTAGAAAGATAAATGCATAATCTTTTGAAAAAAATGGATGTCATGAAATTCTATACGTTGTAACTGAAAATATTCACCTTAGAAAAGGCACACCGGTTTTGACAGCTGTGCAGGTGACCATTTTGGGCTCAAATAGTATGACCTACTTTCAAAGCCGGGAACCATAAACAGAAAAAGTAGAGCACAAAAATTGCTTTTTTCTTATTGCCTACAAATATACCTTCAAATTAATACCAAAAACAACCATTTGCATTCTATTTTACAAATCCTAGGCAGCATTCACTGAACAATGTGTGCTATATATCAAATTGACTGCATGTAACCCTGTAAACAGGAGTTCCGGTTTGGGGTTATGTGACCTATAGGGCCGAATAAGCCTGGTCGATTTGGGGCCGATTAAGCTTGGGGCTGAATACGTCTGAAATTTCGGACTGGGCCGAAAAAGCTTGGGGCCGAAAGAGCCTGCTACCGTTATGTTGCTGTTGTTAATGATGATACTGGAAGTTATGTTGCTATTAATAATGATACTGGTAGTAATGCTGCTGTTGTTAATGATGATGCTGGTAGTGATGTTGCTTTTTTAATGATGATAGTGGTAGTGATGTTGCTGTTGTTAATGATGATACTGGTAGTCATGGTGCTGTTGTTGACGATGATACTGGTAGTGTTGTTATGCTAATGATGACACTTGTAGAGATGTTGCTGTTGTTAATGATGATATTGTTAGTGATGGAGCTGTTGTACATGAAATGTACTGGTAGTGATGTTGCTGTTGTTAATAATGATATTGGTAGTGATGTTGCTGTTGTTAATGATGAAACTGGTAGTGATGGTGCTGTTGTTGACGATGATACTGGAAATGATGTTGCTGTTGTTAATGATGGTACTGATAGTGATGTTGCTGTTGTTAATGTTGATACTGGTAGTGATGGTGCTGTTGTTGACGATGATACTGGTAGTGTTGTTATGTTAATGATGACACTTGTAGAGATGTTGCTGTTGTTAATGATAATATTGTTAGTGATAAAGCTGTTGTACATGATGATACTGGTATTCATGTCGCTGTTGTTTATGAAGATAATGATAGTGATTGTTTCTTGTAAATGATGATACTGGTAATGCTTGTGTAATGATGGTAATGGTAGAGAGTAGAGTTTATAATATTGTTAGTGTTGGCGCTGTTGTTAATTTTATGTCAGCAATATTTTGTTATTTGGGTTATTTGTGTCGTTATCATGTTATCATCATGTCGAAAAAAATCAGTAATATTTATATTTCAGTTAATTTAAATCTGGTTATTTAGGTATTTATGTACTCGTTAAAGTAATGTTATTCTGTTTGTTCAATGATAATTAATAATAACGTCATCTAATGTTTTTTTTTTCACGTAGTGAAGAAGTGGCGCAACCATTTGGACCAGTGGAAACCCTGGTTTATTTTGAAAATGGTTTTAATCGTGCTGTTTTAAGTGATGATAATGGTAGTAGTGGTGCTGTTGTTAATGATCCTGGTAGTTATTGGCTGTTGCTTATAATGATAATGGTAGTAAAGGTGTTGTTGCTATGTATGATCTTGGTAGTGATGGTGTTTATGATAATACTGTTATTGATGGATCAGTTGTTCATGAAGATATTTTCAGTGCTGTTGCTACTGTTATTTATGATACTGGTTTTGATGTTTCTGTTGTTAATGATCATAATGGTATTGATGGTGCTGTTGTTAATGATGATACTGGAAGTGACGCCGCTGTTGCTAATGATGATACTGGTACTGTTGATGCTGTTGTCTATGATAGTTGTAGTTATGTTGCTGTTGACAAGGATCATACTGGAAGCGATTGATTTATTTTAATTTTTTGACACCGGTAGTTTAGGTGCTGTTTGTAATTATGTCTCTGGTAGTGATGGTGCTGTTGTTAATGATGATACTGTTGGTTATGTTTCTCTAGTGATGATGTGGTTGTTTATGATGATACTGTACTCGCTATTAAAGAGGCATTTTCACAGATTTTGGCATGTTTTTAAAATTGTCATTAAAAGCTTTACATTGATAAATGTAAACATTGGATCTAAAAAGCTCCAGTAAAAAATCAAGACTAAAATTGAAAAAAGAAAAAACAGCAGGGCTCGAACCAGTGACCCTGGAGTAAAAACCAATTAGACCACTCGGCCGTCCTGCAAAGTATATAAAACAGACGTATTGTATACTTTATATAAGCAATCTTCGTAGTTTAACAAAATTAAACAACACCAACAGAACTCTCCAAATTATTCAATCGATTCGCGTTGCAACGCTTTATAATTTCAGGTTTTTAAATCGTCAAAAGATGCATATAATGGCTATATTAGAGCATGGTTATTGTTCAGTTTTACTGTTTCCTCACAAATGTTATAACTAAAACGAAAATTTGCGAATCTGAAACAACTTTGTTCAATTTTGTCAATTTACCAAAACGTGAAAGGCCCCTTTAAGTGGGTGTTATTAAGGGTGGTAATGGTAGAGTAGGTGCTGTTGTTAATGATTCTACACAAAGCAGTTGTTCTATCTGGAAACGAGCTTTCGATGCAATCAAGCTTAAATAGATTTTTACACTAAATTAAGGATTATGGCGATGATGTATAATTGTCGATCATTTGTTTTATTGAAATAATTGAGTTTTTTTTATTTTGATGTCAGAATGTCAGCAGAAGACACGTGGTACGCGGGGTTGCATGGCGACGCGTTGCTAGGCAGCTTATACGGCTACCACGACACCGTGAGGTCATACCTGGATGAGAGTGTCTACCGATATCAAATGCAGGTAAATTACCCAGAATGTATTGATCGGTTAATAACAATGCATACATTTGGTTAAGTTTTGTGTTCAGTAATTAAAAACGTGTGCGATAGCGCATCAATAATTGCAATTCAAAGCTTATACAAGTTAGTTTATTATCACATTGAACTTTTACGTTTTTATTAGGCGTGTAAATAGAATTCGATAAACAACTGAAATAGCCACACATTGGTTGAATAATTTCAAATGCAAAGCGAATATACTTGTGATTTGTTTATTTCAGAATTTAATATATTTTAAATGTCTATGTGATGATATTCAGTATTTGAACGTCAATTTATTTCGCTACTTAAAGTTAAGTCGCAATTTGTCGTGATTACACATGGCCCAGAGTTTTAAGAAAAAGTGACACCTATATTATTTGTGTTATGATAATAACCGGATTAATAAGATCCCAAGAATAAGGAAAGTATACTACCCCGGAGGGTCTTTAATACCATTCTGTATACACTATCAATGTATGAAGTACATACGCATTGCTATAAATAATAAACAAATGTTAAAAAAAAACAACAACATATTTTTACAAACTTGTGAACATTTGCTATTTGCTTATCAATTATGGCAATGCGTTAATGCCATGTTTTGCTTCTTATACACGACCTTGCAGTGTTTATAATTCGTTCGATTGTTTTACAGAGCGTGGACACCGTTTCCGGTGCATATTTCTCACCCAATGCTTTCTTCACTTCCGGCCTGCAAACACACACGTACCTTCAGCCTCTCAACTTAACATCAACCCAACAACCAGAACTTCCGGTCTCCAGGGGAACCTCACCGGAAGACCTCGAGGTGTCTTTCCTGACAGACCAGCGACTGGGATTCACGCACCCCGAGAGTCGCTGTAGCAGCACAGAAACGTCCATATCGATGTCCTCGCGCGCGACCGTCACCAGCGTTACGTCGAATGCTAGCACCGGTGACGGAAACGATCTCCCTTCTGACGACTCGGGCAGGCGTGGAAAGAAACGGAGGCGCGACGACGTGGGTCCGGTCGAGTACAAGCGCTACCCGAAGCCGCCTTACCAGTATTCCGGGATCATCGCTATGGCTATTCAGAGCTCACCGGAGAAGCGGTTGTCACTCAGCCAGATTGTCGCGCGCATGGCGGAGTTCTTCCCGTTCTTCCGCGGAAGCTACACCGGATGGAGAGACTCCGTGCGACACACGTTGTCGCACGTGTCCTGTTTCTACAAAGTGGCTGTGCAAGGGTGTACCAACAAGGCCGGCAAGCCGACGACGAAGTTCAACTGGGCAGTCGACCTGAGCAAGGTGCACGAGGGCATGTTCCGCCTCCAGGGGAGCTACGTAGGAAAGAACGCCGAGTTCCAGTCGACGCTTCACGAGCAACTCGGTCTGCCACCTGTGATGCAACATTCGTCCCCGACTATCTCGGAGCGGGCTGTACAAGACGTGTGCGAAGACGGTGGCGCTTGGACTGGATACTCCGACACCACCGGAAAATTTAGTATGCGACTTCCGTCGCGTGGTGACACGTGCCATCTTCCACATGATGATTCACCGTACCAGTACCATCGAAGGTACTCTCTTTACGATTCCACGCAGCCATACGAGGACCTGACGCCGGTTAAATCGGAACCGAAACCGGATATTGACTTGAATACGCCTATAGACGATCTTCGGATATTTTTGCACCACATCGCCCGTGACCATGTGACAAATCCGACCAGGAACTCCGACGCCGTAGACAATCTGAGCGCGCTGTGTAACCCAGAAGCTCCTGGAGGCAAGGTCAGCCCGAAAACCGAGCCGCCTGCCGGTTACACGGATGTGACGTCATCATGGAAGGCGCCAGCTACATCCGCAGAACGTTTTCCGCTGAGGTGGACGGACTTCAGCGTCAGTAACTTCCTCCGACCCATTTCTCCAGAACGAGACTCGACTGTTCAACCGGCGGACGTTGGGAGCGTCACGTGCTGAATATTAAAATGGCATTTTAGACATTCCAGTGAAATAAATGTGCTGAGGAGATGGTAATTTTGTATGTTCATTGTTTAAATTCTGAATAAGCTTAAATTAAAGTTAATTTATTATTTAATTAATTTTTTCCATTATGCATGTATTTTATCTGAAAGTGCAGTAAAAAACGTCATTCAACAAACAACGAAATAAAGTAAAATGTGTTTTAAACGTTCATTAAAGTATGTAGATAATATATAAATGGTTGTTAAGCTGTCATTGGATAAGAGCGGTATTTAAATGTTTATAATATGAATATTTATTGTTTAAGTTATTTGTTTAACATATTTATTGAGTAGAAACAAACACATATTCAAGCTATAGTGTAGTAGTAGTGCTTTTGAATTATTGTTTAGTGTGGAAATGTATATGGATATATAGTTTGCAAGTGCGATGTTGTTGTTTATAACTACATAACATTACGAAGAATATCGGTCATTGCAAAACTGTATTTAAAAATAACATTTTTCCATGGAACAACAACGTTTTTAGCTCATGGAACTCGTGCGAGAATCGCATTGACTGAACATTAGATTATATTTTATTCATTATTTAACTATGCTATGTATTATGTTCTCGATAAATATCTCTAATAAACTGTTGATAATTATTCTTTCTTTACTTAATTTGACATTAAACATCTGTTACAGAAAATACCAAGAAAGACAATTCTTGGTAAAGGCCAATCTTGGGTACAAAGAGTTACTGACCATTATTTTGTTTTATCTGATTGGAAATTCTTTCATTTTATTTCGTTTATAATTATTAAGTTATTTGTGGGAATAAATTGATGTAATCATGAACACATACTTTTTGTGCAACGACAAGCAAATTTCTTTCCAAATTGATTATAAATCGGATTTACGTAAATTAATCCACAGGAAGAACTTACACAAAATGCTTTTTTAATTTAATTTTAATTGATTTTTACTTAACATTGGTATGTTAGTAAGAAATGAAATAAATTGTTTCTAATGGATAGAGCTTGGCGACTGGTTAACATGAGACGCGTTCTGAGAAAAAAAGCAAAATGTAGTGCGCATAGTGTCATCCCATACTAGCCTGTGAAGTCCGCATATGCTGATCATGAGCGACACTCTCCGCCTAGACTGGGTTTTCAGTTTGAAGAGATGTCCTTTAAAGACAAATTTAAGAAAGCGTAAAGTGATGTCCCTGATATGCCTGTGCAGACTGCAAAGCTTATCTGGGACGACACTTTACGCACATGCAATTAAGACCGGTTTTCCCAGAGCGCTGTTTATATATCGCACATGCATTATGTCCAGTTTTCTCAGAACAAGGCTAAATTAAAGGCTATCGAGAAAAGGGTACGGTCTTAAAATTGACAATAAACCACTCATAATATGCGTATGGTATTTACAATAATTATATCTTTAAATAGTATGTTTGCTGAACACATATGTCTCTTTTTGTAAACGCTCATTTAAAAAGTTAATGTTAACATATAAAATTATGGACACTTTTGTTTAAGTAAGTTGCAGTGGTAAAATCGTTTGGAATGTGGTTGAGTGTTTACGATACTCTGGCGGAGTAAAATTCTCATTGAAGAGCGCGATGTTTTGTAGTCTTGATCTTGAATTGTTTTCAACACATAAACACCTAGTGAATCCATAGTTTCAAAACAGGCCAAGCACAATGCAACGACCGTATCTAGAGTCAGGTGGGATGGATAGAGGTGGCACAATGCAACGACCGTATCTAGAGTCAGGTGGGATGGATAGAGGTGGCACAATGCAACGACCGTATCTAGAGTCAGGTGGGATGGATAGAGCACAATGCAACGACCGTATCTAGAGTCAGGTGGGATGGATAGAGGTGGATGAATGTGACTTCGTGCCATATTTTTTTATACGGGTGCAGGATCACGTGACTTTATGGAGTTCACAAATGAATGTTAATGGATGTAAACACCACAGTAAGTGGTGCTTTTTTCAAATAACTTTTTACAACATTTCTTTTCTGAAGAATTTCAACTAGTGCATAACAGACCGTTTGTAAGCGGCTTATCGCAATGTGAAACATCATAACTACTTTATTTAATAAGCCCGTGTTCTTGGCCAAAAAATCAATGGTCACAACATTCATATACGCGGTTATGCTGCATGCAACGTGAAATATGGCACCGCTTTCAGACATATTCAATAATGTATTCGTAAAACTTTATATCTCGGCGCAAATTGTAAAAAAACCTGTCTTTTATGCACTACAGATTTTTGCAAACATATTTCAATAAATTGAGATATTTACAAAAATAAAGTTTTTAACGGTGTGTTTTCACTCTGTCCAGCCCTGTGTAATCATCTGTGAACCCCGTTGAGTCTGCACCCTGTTATAAGACAATCTGTTATGCATTGTCAGATCTATGTCTAATTTAAATGTTCGTGAAACATTTTTTCACACTAAACGTCTTGGATGTTAAAAAGAAAACAATTACAATAAGAACATTATTTGATGTAACGGTCATTTATTGAATCAACGCTCCAACGAAAGTTTTGGTTTTAATTGTTATGAGTGCAATTATATACTGAATTGTGCCCCGTTGCATATTAATCTGATAACGCATGTCACTAAACTGGTACATGCTCCTGGGTTAACCCATTTATGCCCAGGGGACTCTCCCATCCTTCTAAATTGGATCAATTTGTTTCCAAAATTAGGGCTGTCAAGTATATTTATGTCTATATTTAGAATATTTCATAAAGAAATTCATTTAAGCAAACAGCGCAGACCCAGATGAGACGCCGCATCATGCGGCGTCTCATCTGGGTCTACGCTGTTTGCAATGTCCTTTTTTCAGGACGCTGGGCATAAATGGGTTAATCGACTAGCGTCATGTCGTATATATTGACCACATAACGTTCTAGTTTAGAGACAAAGCTATCACATTGAGATATACCTCGGTTTACGAAAATGAAGTTTAAATTTACAAGTTTCTTAAACAAATATTGCCAAAATCGTGTCGTTGTTTCATGTATAGACAATACATTTTACGTTTTCTCGTCCGTCTTTTTAAATATTAGTATCATTGTCCGGATACGAGGGATAACATTTGAATTACATGTATACAATACATTTGATTTATATGTGTCTTGTTCTGTGAAAACTGGGCAAAATGCATGTGCGTTAAGTGTCGTCCCAGATTAGCCTGTGCAGTCCGCACAGGTTAATCAGGGGCGACACTTTCCGCTGTTATGGCATTTTTCAACGAAAATCCAGTTAAGGCGGAAAGTGTCGTCCCTAATTAGCCTGTGCGGACTGCCAAAATCGTGCATTATGCCCAGTTTTCTCAGAACGCGACTCAAATGGTTCTACAGCATGAGTTCAGTCAATCCTTAAGCCATCACTTTGCCTTGTCCGTTCATGCATTTAAAAATAAACGGTTTTTAAAGGGCCGTCTGTTGTTTTTATACCAGTAATTAGCATACACGCAACCAATGCAAACGAACACTATTACAAAAATAACACTAAACGTAGCTATCAATGTTGACGCTGTGTTGTAGCCCGTGGACGACGCCTCGTTTGATTCAACAGGTACACCCTGCAACAGTACAGTTTCCACTAGCTCATCTTCGGTATTTTTTGTCACGTTTGCAATTTTTACAATGTGAACATCATCGAAGCGTCCGTTTACTATAGAGGAATTCAATATAATTACGTCTTCTTCCTTTTGATCTTTTTGTTTTAATGT
Source organism: Dreissena polymorpha (assembly GCF_020536995.1). Classification (NCBI taxonomy): domain Eukaryota; kingdom Metazoa; phylum Mollusca; class Bivalvia; order Myida; family Dreissenidae; genus Dreissena; species Dreissena polymorpha. The sequence continues at coordinate 75,902,256 of NC_068363.1, read as the reverse complement.
TCCCATTTCAACATCACCCTCATTCGCTTCGTTGGTTTCACTTGAATCCTCAGAATCTTCACCATCATTATTTTCATAATAATCATCATCATCGTCTTCATCATCATCTTCAAAATAATCATCATAATCTTCTTCATAATCATCATCATCTTCAATGCCTCCATTTTCATCAGTTTCTTCAGTTTCACTTGAAATGTCACCATCGTCGTAAACTTTATTATTTTCGCTTTCGCTAAACATGTCAATTATGCCTTCGACATCATGATCTTTAGGGTCACCAGTGTCTTCTTTGGTGTGACGTATGATCTGGGCATGGGAACGCTGAGGTGGGTCTAGCACAATAGTTACATCTGCTGGTTGTTTAGAACAGTCCATATCTTTGCGTACAAAGACATTGCGGCGGATTCCACCAGTTATTACGTCCAATTTAAACGACTCGACGCAAAACTTGTTATTGACGTAATTGCACTTAATTAGACCATCTTCAACATTATCAAAGCCATTTATATCGACAGGCAGGTAGTTAGCGATCTTGTCACATCTGGTTGAACATTCGGTACCATCAATCTTCCCAGTTCCAAATATTTTGCAACTCACACAATCTTTGAAATTTTCACACGAACTCGTGCACGTGACGCATGTATCGCACGTGGGGCCCGAATATCCGGTCTCACATGCGCAAAGGCCACACTCACAGACCCCTCTATCGTTGCAGACCTCCCCAGTCGTCGCATAGCATTTCCTCTCATCACAAACGGCAGGTTTTGCCTGAACCGATATCGCATTTATTAAAAAGAAAATCCACAATTGAAGAATTAAAGCGCGAATAATCATATTTTGTGCTTTTCGATGCAACACAGATAATATAAATATAATTATTAAAATATTATCAAGTCAGCTTTTTATATTAAATTAGCACATTATCATTTTTTATACCCCACACATGCTTTGGCTTAAAATTGTCCTGCATTTAACCGAGATAACCTTCGTTTAAAAACATGTGAATCTATTCCACAATGTTGGATATTTGCGCACACTGTAAACTTAGAGCAGTTGTGTGTAAACAAAGATAAACTTTGTTAAATTCGAATACAGTCCATAACCGCTATTTCGAACACCGTAAATTGCTACATAGAACTTTTTCGACATAGCTGTTGAACGTCCCTTTTGACCTTAGATGACCTTCATTCATGATAGGTCCCGAATGAATAAATCATAATTGTGCATTGGCTAATAATACAAAAATCACCGTAAACATTGGATGCCTATCATTGAACTGAAATATGAATATATTGTAAATTACATGTTAATTACAATAAATTAAAAACTGTCATGATACAAAATATCCTCTAAACATTACATCGAAACGTTTCTCCTTAGTTAACGAAGCAGTATAGCATTAATCACATGTTTCTACAATTAAAAGAAGCTATTGTTTACATGCCGTAGCGGTCACACTAAACACTACAAAAACAGGCTAGATTGCACTTTACCGGTACGCAGTTGTTTACCACTATCGACAAAGCGGGGGTTTGGGGGCGGTAGCCCCCGATACTAAGGAAATATATAGGTGATGGAAATATATCTGTCTTTGATATATTCTAATCCATATTTGCGTTTATTAGAGTAAACATGTTTCTTTGTACTATGTTTTGTTCCTTTTTGTATAAAGTTCTGTCTTTCTGCAAAAAATTCATATCACTATGATGCTTGCAATATTGAGTATTTTATGTTTACATTCTACTAACATCTTTACACATTATAAAACATTAACTTTTATTTTATTCCAACATTATGTTCATAGTATTTCAGTGGCGAATATGTTGTCTTTTCCTATTGAAACTAATGCATCACTCGTTCAATTATGAAAACCTAGTCATTACAATACTTATTGACAATAAAACATACAATTTCACCTCTTCTTGTTGTTCATTTCTTATTTGTTATTACAGTAAAATATATTATCTTATTATTACTCACTACCTTCATTAAATTACACGGTCGCTTCATTCCATCTCTTTTCACTGGTCGCAAACAACACAACATCAACGCCGTATATCTTTTAAAAGATATTTCTTGTTTTGTCTTCCCTTTTTTCTTCTAAAATATCACAACTAGCATTTATTATGACGCAATGCATTATAACGAGATTTAGCAATAGTGATATATGTATATTTAACGATAAAACTTTATACATTTATAAGCACCGTACATGTATTGTTAAGTTGTAAACATATTGAATCTCCGTTCAAACGGGATTTAGTAGACTTGTAAAAGCACAGTTGTATGTCTTACCACCGTAAGGGTTTGAACCGCAGTCCCTATTTTACAATCGGTTTCTATGAGTTCTAACCCTTCACGTTACCCAGAACTATGATTCAAACATAATTATGAGCGTTGCTTATAATTAACCACAGAGCATCACAATTTGAATTGAATAGCTATACAAGAGAATTCACTTTAACCCATTATGCCTATTGGACTCTCCCATCCTTCTAAATTGGATTTATTTATTTCCGAAATTAGGGATGTCTGGTATATTTATTTATATATTTAGAATATTTCTTACAAAAATTTCTTTCAGCAAACAGCGCAGACCCAGATGAGACGCCGCATCATGCGGCGTCTCATCTGGGTCTACGCTGTTTTCCAAGGCATTTTTTTCTATACGCGAGGCATAAATGGGTTAAATAAATTACCACCAAACTACATAATGGTTATATACGGACCAGTACTCAAGGTATGTTCCTTTCCAAGGCAAGTTGTAATTGAAATTAAACCAAAACGAGAAACAACTTCATCTCGTCTTTACTAAAAATCGTTCGATTTAAACATACACGTCATGGACGTTCAATTCAGGAATATGCCGCAATTATGTTGTTTAAGGCGAAATTTAATAGCTTTTGTTCGCAAGGCCATCTTTAGTCACATCAACTGTACATGTTTTACAGTTCTATTTTGCATTTAGGACTAATTTCGACGGTCCAACGGACTTCGACATATCGGTGTTCAACTGTATTTCGAAAGATCGTTGGTCAGTAAAGCTTGTCAACAAACAGCTAACAGGTCAAGAGTTTATACACTTTTATCAGTTTATGAACTGTTATCAGATATCTAGCCCTAAGCTTAGTCAACAAACGTTACAAAATCTTCGAAAGGTAGTGTTTATCGCTGCAATGAGAAATTTATACACTGGACATCTTTACCAGTGCACGGTTTTGAGAGGCGGTTTTAATTAAAATCTGTAATGAACACAACACGATTTAATTGCATTAATATGATAACTCATATAATAATTAATTATCAAATTCACGTAATGCCGTCTGCTTCTGCTTCTACATCTCTTGCTGTTGCTACTTATACTACTACAACTACAACAACAAAAAAACCACTACTACTTCTACTACTACTACTACACAGGGCCGGTTACAGAGAGGACCCAGTTGGGGGGGGGGACAAGATTTGTTGCGCATATCTAGGGGGATCCGGGGGCATGCCCCCCCCCCCTGAAAATTTTTGGTTCCTAGATCGTCTGTGGTGCGTTTTGGGGATATTTCATGAGCAAAATAAAGACTATTTTTATACTTTGTAATGGTGCTTTCAACATAAAGAAGTAAAAGAAAATGCTGTGTATAAATAATGTTAATTTTTTATTTCCAATTTTTTTTTTTTTTTTTTTCTTTTTTTTTTTTTTTTCCTTTTCTTTTTTTTAACAAACACGTCTTAATGCCGAGCTAAGCCTTTATTTGTCAGTCAGCATTCCGCTGAAACATGACTGGCATGTATGTGCCCCGACCCGGGATCGAACCCGAGACCTCTGGATTTCAGCAAGCGCCTTATCCACTGAGCTATGGAGGCACGATTGGCATTCATTTTTTTTTGTTCAACAAGTAACAAATACAAACAAACAAAAAAATCACAATTTTCGAACTGTCATCAGGAAAATGTACAAGCTATCACTCTCTTTAACTTAACACAAGTCATTGTCTTCATTGCTTAAATCAGACTCCAAAATACAAGGCAGTTTCATTTTTCTTGGATTCTGTCTTGCAAATTGCTTGACAATGTCACTAACATTCACATCAATGTCCCTGTGCACTGACATCAGACACAGACCAGTGAGTCTTTCTTCCCCCATGGTTGAACGACAGCTTGTTTTTACATTCCCTAACGTTGAAATGCTCCTTTCGCATGCACAGCTTGTCACTGGAAATGTTGCTGCAATTTTTAATATTGTATACATGTTTGGGAAAATCTGTCTATTGCATGCTTTTAATGCAGCACTTAATGTTGAATGGGGGTTTGGGATCATTTACCCACTTACACCTCCAGCACTCAATGTCTGCCTGAAGTGTTCTTGGTGAAGGGAGGTCATCTACGTTGTACTCCAGACTGGTGTTGTCCAGGTCCTGTCTTACTGATGGAATAAGGAGGAGTGCAGAAGAAGCCCTCTCATGAAGCGTTGTGAAACGCTCACTTAACTGCTGCAGCAGGTGGTCCAGGAATGGAATGGTTAAAACCCTCTTGTAGTATGTTTCTTGAGTGTCTGCTGGGATGTTGTTTCGTTGTGTCTGTCTGCCACATCGCCTTGGGATTGAAGGGTCCACTCCGACAGCTTTGGCTACAGCCACAGCCTTCTCATACAGACAGCCATGAAAGTTGTCAACAGAGTCACGCTTGTTTTCAGGGTGTCCTTCACATGGCGGACATTCTTCAAGGCCTCTACCACATCAAGTTCTCTGCCTATAAATACAAACAGCATGTGTACTAGAATAAATATTTGGACAACGAAAAATAATACTATGGGAAAGTAATAAATGTCTTAAATTGTGAAATTAGAATTTGCTTCAATAACATTTATAATGTATGCAAATCATAGAGAGAATATTATAATTAAGGAAGTTGTTCTACAACTGTTTTGAATTGTACCTTAAGTTTAGATATCCTAATTGTATAAGAGTTTTGTGCAAGCTTCTAGCCATACGAATTCAATAAAACATATATTTCGGAGATCAAGCTAGTTGAAAGAGTTGATGATAAGAAAACTTTAAAGTGAACAAAAGTTTACCCTGAAGAACAATGCTGAGAGACTTGATGTACGCCAAGCAACGCAGAGCAATCACCAGGGCAATAATAAATGGGATCAACCAGACGCTTATTGAATGTAAATGACAGACGCTCACTGTTATCTAGACGCTTTAAATCGACGGCCGCAAAGAGTTTTTGCTACGGTGATAATTGACATGACGCCTTATCAGTGATCGCTCCGCCCACTTAATCACGTGGCTCAGTGGGAAGAAAACCAAGACAAGCTAACACCAAAATGGCTTCTTTTCCTATAGACTGCATATATATTTACGCGATATTCCGGATGATTTTTTGGACTTGTTTAACACTATATTACACTTGTAAAGGGGTTGATGCCATTTAGTTATTCTGCAAATGCAAAAAATATACGATTAAAGAGAACATCAGCTATTTATAACGGGTAAATCGGTACATTAAACACGCTCTCAAACGCTTGCGCGCATACCGAAATCGAACCCGTTATTACGTGTTATGGTGGTATTTGCAATATATTAACACTCCACCGGTATTTACCCGTACTATTAACAAAATTATTACCGAAACATTCCCCCTACCGGTGTATTTGACACGAAATAGCGCTTTATAACTGGGAATTCGGTGAAGTGTTACGCGCTTTCTGACGCCGGGTGGGTACCCTCAATCCCACATGTTATTGCGTATAAAAGTGATATTAATCATATTAAACATTGCTTATGGGACATTTATCAATCACTATAATTTCAAGCGCAAAAACAACACAAGTAAGTTTGGACATTGTCTGGTATAAAATTAGCCTTGTACGAAATGGAATACGGTCAGGCTATTATAAATTAATAAGGTTACCAATATCAGACGTTCGCGCAGGTACCGACTTCCCCGAAGTTATCGCATTTACTGGTTAACTAATAGCATTTATCGATACGTCTTTATTAAAATAATAACAAAATGGTTTTCACTTGTTTCTGACACACACAGAAACGCGATTTTTAACGGGGATTTCGTAAAGTTACACGAATTGGGTACCAAAATTCTCAATTAGTTTACATGCACACGTGACATAATACATACTTAATAATGCTTAGTTATTGCTTATATGATATTTCAAGTTTGTGAAATAAATTTATGTTCTATAAAGGGGATCTCGGTAATTCTTGAAGCTTCCACTCGCTCTTGTCAAGACCGCATTGCCGCGTTTGAAATGGTATAAATTTAATTCATCTAACTTATCTTTCTGGATACCAAATGTCAGAGTTGCATTAACCCTTTTTACACCGTTTTTGCCATATTTCATTTCCGTTTTTTAATCCGAACAAAATAAACGAAACTCGTTTAAAAAATGAGATCTAGGCATTCGAGCTCCTAGTGTGGATTAAAAGCGTTTATTGGTGACACCACATGAGTGCAAATGTGTAGATACCGTTAATAAGATAATATATCACATGCCACCTTAAAATAACATGTATGATGTCAATTAAGTGCATTACTATCAGAGTAATAAAACGCAGCATGAATTAGGCTTCATGCTGGGTTTTATTTCTCTTTAAGTAATGCAGATGAACCTCGCTTCTGACCTAGTAACTGATAAAACTATTTAAAAAAAGTGAAATATTATGTGATAATCAGATCGATAACATGAACTATTAATATCTGCTAGTATATCCGATAAAAATATATTATAATTGTCTTTGACAGTGTTGACGTTCAGTTGTTCGTGGTGACGACCGCATGTATTTATACATCTCTTACACTTCTCAAGATCTCTTTTCGGCTTTTGAAACGATATAAATTAAATGTCACCAACTAATCTTTCAGGATATCGATTGTCCGAGTAACATAATCCCCATTGACACCGTTTAACCATTTTTAATCGTTTTTGTAAGAGGAAAACAAAAGAAACTCGTTTGAATAAAAGTGAACCTAAACATGTAGCTTGTCTAGAAAATGGCGGACAGGTCGTTGCTAACGAGTGCGCCCGATTAATCGATCGCTGATTGGTGGATCAATTCTAGTGGGCGGAGCGATCATAGATAAGGCGTCATGTCAATTGAGTGTTAACGTCTAAAAGGTGCCCCCTGTGGATAGTAGACGGTAAGGTTGTTAAGATAAAAAGCAGGGAGGGGAGGCACTTCCTTTGTCGGAAATCGGGGATATCAGAACATCTGGCCAAGTTGGTTTCACAAACACACAGAAATATTTTTTGTTTTCAATCCGCTGGGGGGGGGGGGGGGGCTCGTGCCCCTCGTGCCCCCCCGGTAAATCCGTGCCTGCTACAACTACTACTTCTACTACAACTACTACTACTTCTACTACTACTACTACTACGACTACTACTACTACTACTACTACTACTACTACACTACTACTACTACTACTACTACTACTACTACTACTACTACTACTACTACTACTACTACTACTACTACTACTACTACTACTACTACTACTACTACTACTACTACTACTACTACTACTACTACTACTACTACTACTACTACTACTACTACTACTACTACTACTACTACTACGACTACTACTACTACTACTACTACTACTACTAGTAGTATACTACTACTACTACTACTACTACTACTACTACTACTACTACGACTACGACTACTACTACACTACTACTACTACTACTACTACTACTACTACTACTACTACTACTACTACTACTACGACTACTACTACTACTACTACTACTACTACTACTACTACTACTACTTACTACTACGACTACTACTACTACTACTACTACTACTACTACTACTACTACTACGACTACTACGACTACTACTACGACTACTACTACTACTACTACTACTACTACTACTACTACTACTACTACGACTACTACTACTACTACTACTACTACTACTACGACTACTACTACTACTACTACACTACTACTACTCTACTACTACTACTACTACTACTACTACTACTACTACTACTACGACTACTACTACTTCTTCTACGACTACTACTACTCCTACTACTACTACTTACTAACTACTACTACTACTATACTACTACTACTACTACTACTAACTACTACTACTACTACTACTACTACTACTACTACTACTACTACTTACTACTACTAACTACTACTACTACTACTACTACTTACTACTACTACTACTACTACTACTACTACTACTCTACTACTACTACTACTACTAACTAACCTACTACTACTACTCACTACTACTACTACTACTACTACTACTACTCCTACTACTAACTACTACTACTCTACTACTACTACACTACTTCGACTACTACTACTACTACTATACTACTACTACTAGTACTTCTACTCATTTAAATAATAATAACAATTTCAGGCTATCAGGCATATCTGGGTTAAACATAGGTGTGTAAATATGTGCAGACACATTACAATAAATGTTAACATCGGTGTCAGAGGTTCACAATGCTAACGTCATAGGGTAATTCACAAGACAATCTCTATCGCGCATTTAATGTCGACAGATCGCAGTTTACAAAGTAATGCAAATAACAGTAACTGCAAAACAAGCACGTTACTAGAGCGTCATTATACGTGTATGCTTTATGATCACCATACGTATGATGTATACATGTTAGTTTGCCTGACTTAATAGAGTTTAGTTGCGAGTTGTGCAGCCTGTTTATTTTCTTGTGAGGTGGGGTAAGATTCTAGCATTGACAATGGGCGTCACTCCTGTTACTGCTCCTACTGCTAGTTATACTGATGATGATGTTAATTTTGACGACAAAGATAAAAACAATTTAATATGCCTATTGATATGGTTATACTTTTATGCGGACGAACATCCTGGTATATACTACTATTAACAGGAATATGATAGGCATTATTATTTCTATTACTATATTACAATGCATTACTTTGTATTATTTTTAAAGCTAATTATCATAAACGAAACAATATACATCTTGTCCATATTATTTTAAATTTTTATAAATGTAACTAATTTCTTGCTGTTCTTTATTGATTGTCAATACAATATTATATCGGCCTACGTTTATATGTATTATATATCTCTTTAGATAAAGAATTTAATAAAAAACAACAACTTATTCTCTCAATGTTCATGCGTTGCCTATGGCATGTGTTCGCAACAGTTTAGCTTTTTGAAAAGTCTTTCAAAAGATATTCCTGGTCAATAAAATAAAACGGCTGTACAATATTTATTTATTTCAAGATTAATAAATCGGTTCTTGATTAATATAATTTACATATATTTACAAAAAAAATGTGGTCATTGAACGGGCCATGCGTTTTTTTTATCCGTATTATTTCATTCGCAACGAATACAAACAAAAACAGACAGAAAAAACAAAGCTAAACCAAGTCGCAGCAGTGTTTGCGCCAATAGACGATGAAACCTTATAATCCATAGATACACTTTCAAAGTGTCCGTATTTTACTTGTTTATCTTTGTTATTTTCTGTAAATGTCGCATTATTTTCAATCTGGACAGATTTAATAACCCCTTTGTTAAAAGCATGATTCATTTTATTTTCTTCCTCTTTTATAACTTCTTCATGTTCAACATTTTCATCCAATTGGCCGTCTCTTTCTTTTGCATCAAACTCTTCTTTTCCTTTACCTTCATCAGTTTCTTCGGTTTCGCTGGACTCGTCATCATCATTATTTTGCTCATCTTCAACGTAAGTGTTGTCTTTCAGATAACCAGTTTCTTCGTGTGGGCGACTTATGAAGTGGTCATTTTTAATTTCATTTCGCTCTACTTGTTTTTTTTATTTTACCAATGCTGTCTTTCCCGGTTTTCTCGGTAAGTTTGATAACAGTCTCTGCATTATTTTCTTCATCGTTATCTTTGACAATTTCATGATTGTCATTTGCATTAACTGCAACAAAGCTTTCTTCGGTGTAGTTGGTGTTTACAAAAGTTTTATCGAGACTTACATTTTAGTTTTATTTCCTTCATCAGTATCTTTGACATTTTTCTGATTATCATTCGCATTAACTGCTTTGGACATTTTTTCAGGTCCGTTTGTGTGCACAGCATTTTTATCGACAGTTACGTTCTCAGCATAATTGTCTACACCAGTGTATTTGTCAGTTTCCTGATTCACATATGTGTCAACAGCAACAAAGCTTTTTTCAGTTTCGTTGGTTTGTACAGCAGTTATATTTAAAGTTACATTCTCGGCATTATTATCTACCACAGTATAGTTGACATTTTCCAGATTCACATTTGTGTCAATAGTAACAGAGATTTCTTCAGTTTCGCTGGTTTTTACAGCTGTTTTATCGAGGTTTACGGTACCATCTGACTGTGTATCGCTGCTCGCTGAACTATTTACGTGTTCAGTTATTGATAAAGAAAACGTCTGAGAACTTTTTGTTGGCAGTAGCAAAATATTCGTCTCTTTAAGTTCTTCTTGTTCTTCTTTCTCACTTGAATCATGCTTATCATCATCATCATCTTTTTCATCGCCTTCTTCGTCATTAGATTCTTCGGTTTCACTTGAATTGTCATCGTCATCATCATCATTTTCATTATGTTCGTTTTTGCTGAACTTATCATTTGTGAATTCGCCAGTATGGTTTGTATTATCTGCGTTGTTTTCTGTGGTGTGACTAATTATCTTGTCATTATTTACTTCGTGAGATCGCTGAGGCGGGTTTAGCAAAATGGTAGCATTTTCTTGTTCTTTAGAACATTCCATTTCTTTTCGCACGAATACGTTAATATATCCACCATTCATTCTGCCTAATTTAAACGACTCAACACAAAGTTTACTGTTAACGTGACTGCACTTAATAAGACCGTCCCCAACTTCATCAAATTTCTTTGTTTCGACAGGCAGATAAATCGCTAGGTCACATCTGTTGAGACATTCAAAGACGCCCAAATGTCCAGTTCCAAATATTTTACAACTCACACAATCTTTGAAAAATCCGCACGGGCTCGTGCACATGTCGCATTGCTCGCACGTTTGACCCGAGTATCCGGTGTGACATGCGCACTGACCGCATGCGCAAACCCCTCTTCCGTTGCAAACTTCCTCTGTCGTCGCATAGCAATTCTTTTCATCGCAAACGGTCGATTTCGCCAGAACATATAAAACATTTATCAAAGATAAAATCCAAAAACGAACAATTAAGTCACGAATGCGCATTTTGTGATTTTTGGTTGAGCTCATGTGTTGTCATGAAAATTATAAAAACATTTTCAAGTCACTGTATTTGCTTGAAATAGTTCCATCAAATTTAATCGTTATATTTGATTCAAACACCCGCCCGCTGTAACTGTACGTTTTCTTTAGAAAATATGACGGCAAATATCGCTGTTCACATACAACTGAAATTCGGTTAATGCTGTATTAATTATGTTTTCATATATTGAAACAGGTCAGTGGTCAGTGTAGCCTACGGATGGATCTAGCATGTCAACACAGGATTCGATGTCAAGATGTTCGATACGCCTATAAGCGTATAAATCTGACCCTGGGCCTTGTCCGTCGACATCGTAAAATGTCAACGTGGTGATTATCACTGCTATCAGTAATTTATTAAAATGGTCAAGACATAGTTAGTTCACGTTTATGATGTGGTTTGATACTATTGCTGCAACTACTGCTACCATCACAACAACAACAACGTCATCATCAACAACAACAACGACAGTAATAATAATAATAATGTTAATAATAATAGTAATAATAATAATAATAATAATAATAATAATAATAATAATAATAATAATAATAATAATAATAATAATAATAATAATATCATTATTATTGTTATGATGATCATCATCTTTAACAACAATAGTAATAGTGATTATCATATTATAACAACAATTTCTATTCTTCACATCTGGTTTGGGATAGCTGTGTTCTTATCCACATATATTTATTAATGTTAACATCGGTTTCAGGAATCTGTGGTACCTCCTACGTCATCGGGAAATTCTACAAGACAATCTCTACCGAGAAATTGCTCATTTTATGTCAACAGAAAGCTGTAAACCGAGTTATGCAAGTACTAATAGCTGCCAAATACGCTAGTTAGAGCTTTATACATGATACATATATATATATATATATTTTTGGCTTAGTATTGTACTTTTTTGTTGTTGTGATACTTTATTTTGTGATCTAAGTTGAAGAAACAGCTGTTACTGCTGCTGTTGCTTCTGCTGCTGATAATTATGATTCTGCTACTACTGCTACTTATACTAATAATTTAAAATCAACAATGCGTAATTTTAAACTACTACTGTTGTCAAACTAGGCTTAAGGAATACCAAAAAAAAACTGCACCAGTCTATTTACGCACAGCACGTTCAACGTCTGACAATTCAACGAAATATAGCACGCAATTTATCATGTATCTGTAGAAGTGGTACCTTCTGAAAAATACGAAGATATTCGCTTAATGGGTAAACCACTTGGAGGTAACGAATGCGAACTGCATGGTGCTTGACTGATGAGTGCATTACTTTCATCGTTGCGTTGTGATTTTTGCACGGCTACGTGGGTATCAGCATTACCGCAGCAACTTCTCGCACCAAAGCGGTTCATGTACTGGATACCAACCCTTTGCATGCTGGGAAATGTCTGCTAAATGTCGTCTGCTGTATTTCTAAAATAATCATTTTCTTCGATTTTTTCCAAAGAATACTATCAGAATAGCAAACAGTTTGGATCCAGATGAGACGCCACGTTCTGTGGCGTCTCATCTGGATCCAATCTGTTTGCAAAGGCCTTCGAAATTCGGTTCCAGCACTGAAAGGGCTAAAAAGAACAGTAAACAAATTAAAAACGTATAAAAAATATGATAGATATATAGATAAATGTGTTGATTTAAGCTGGATTGTGTTGAGAGCGTAAAAGTTATTTAGATATTCTTAAGTATGGTTCTTGTGATTAAGCAGTACATGGTCTCTGCCGGGAAATCTTAAGAACCCTATCAGAGTAAGGATTAAACCTGTGGCCCCCCGAACGCGAGGCGATTTTATTTTTTGACTCACAGCTGTTCTTTTTTTTATCTTTTCTGCTCAGTCGTGATCAAAAATTTATAAAGCATGTTGTATAATCAACTAAACATTAACCCATTTATGCCCAGTGGACTCTCCCATCCTTCTAAATTGGATTAATTTATTTCCAAAATTAGGGATGTCTAGTTTACTTATTTCTATATTTAGAATATTTATTACTGAAAATCCTTTAAGCAAACAGCGCAGACCCAGATGAGACGCCGCATCATGCGGCGTCTCATCTGGGTCTACGCTGTGTGCAATGTCCTTTTTTTCAGGACGCTAGGCATAAATGGGTTAAGCACGTTTCAACGCAACAGACGTCTCACTGTTTTTCTTCTTTGTCTGCAGATTGTATCGTATTGTTTCTCCCCAGACAAAAAGCACCTGCCTGTCAACATTGCGTTGCAAGATTTTTCTCGTTTTAACCTGGTGAGATGGACGGGCGTGCTCCGAGCGATCAGACTGTAAGACCATACCAATTACATTATATGAGCCGCCTTCGGGGAAAACTGGGCTTAATGCATCTGCGTAAAGATTCATCCCAGACTAGCCTGTGCAGACACAGGCTAATCTGGAAAGACATTTTCGCGGGTTTTTTCGCGTAGAAGAGACTTCATTTTAACGAACATTCCATAACAGCGGAAAGTGTCGTCTCGGATTTGCATCTGCGCATTGCATGCATTAAGCCCAGGTCTCCCAGAACGTGTTTGATGTATTCCGCGTTCTTTGACAACGACAGTAACACACAACAAAAACAAAAACAACAAAACTAACAACAACATTTTGAAAATCGAAGAAGAATTGTGTACACATTAGAAACAAATATCTAAATACATTTTAATGTTTGCGTTATTTCTAATGTAAAAAAAATGTCGGTAAAACTGGTAAGTTTTTATAGGTACTATACTGCGTTATTTGGGCATTTCAACTGCGATTGTGATACACTATAAGCATTATAACAGTATTACCAATGTTAATATTTGCTTGAAATTGAACCACATAACAAACAATTTCTAGTATACGAAATTCATAATTTGTGTTTGTCATGTCGGTTGGTATGTATCGAGAATGAGAATGTTACCACGAGAATATTAACACTGAATCAAATTCGTTCGGCCTAACGCATTTTACGAGAACATGCATCGTGCTGAGTGATGTAATAATGTACCTTGGCAACCCAGGCTACAAAAGACACGAGTGTTTTAGAGTTTTTTCCTCGTGAAAAACATTCTTTTGTTTCGCACAAAGCGTAAACACATGCTCTTTTGTCCACCAAACGCGTCGATTGAGTGATTGCTACTAATGTTGAAGTTTCCTGTATAACAAACATGTTACTTAAATCGGTGTCAGTCGATTTTTTTTTGCATTTTGTGATATTTATAAAAAAAATCATTTCAGCTTATGTGAAACCAAACCTGAATACTAAATTATACTTCCTATGTTCTTGTGAGTTGTAATTTTTTAATTCAATTTAAAACAATGCATACACATTTTACAGCAACTTTTATTTCAACCACATTACTAAAAATACTCCACGTTAATAATAATATGTATTTCCCATCAAAGATAATTGCATATATGTCATCGTTAAATCTTACTTGCTAACAGACTTAACCTATTCGTGCCTAGCGTCTAGAAAAAGGTCTTGACAAACAGCGTAGACCCAGATGAGACGCCGCATGATGCGGCGTCTCATCAGGGTCTGCGCTGTTTGCTTAAATAAATTTTTGTAAGTTATATTCTAAGTATAGAAATAAATATACCAGAAATCCCTAATTTTGAAAATAAATTGATCCAATTTAGAAAGATTGGAGAGTCCACTAGGCATAAATGGGTTAACTTATCAATATTTTCTAATATCACGATCCCGCAGCGTTAACTGCAGCACATGTTTCATTAGTTTTTAACCCATTTATGCCTAGTGGACTCTCCCATCCTCTAAATTGGATCAATTTATTTCCAAAATTAGGGATGTCTAGTGTATTTATTTCTATATTTAGAATATTTCTTACTGAAATTCCTTTAAGCAAACAGCGCAGACCCTGACGAGACACCGCATCATGCGGCGTCTCATCTGGGTCTACGCTGTTTGCCAAGGCCTTTTTTTCTAGACGCTAGGCATAAATCGGTTAAGTTGAATGCCAAAATAGTTTGCTTTTGTATAAAACATGGTATAAAATACATGTTCATGTGTACATTCAATACCTAATTAAAGAATCAAGGAAACTATTTAAACTTAAATAAATATTAATTCAAATTTCTGGAACATTACTTTTCTGCCTTTTTATAAACAAACGTTTAACAATGAGATAGCGAAGATAAGAAAAGAACCAAGATAAGCCATGGCGTCTTTGCGTTATAAATTCAAATTTATCAAATTCTGAGGATTTATCACACATTAAACAGTATTACGCTATAGACCTTTCGTTATTTTTTGCCATTGCATTATTTTATTATTTATTTTTGCGAATGTTAGACAATCTATATTTGTACGGGTTCCTTCAAAGTACCGGGACATCTGCCAAACATGTTTCCCGTTATATTTAGTGATATACCTGGTGCGAGTTTACCAGTGTTTCTACGAGATTGTAATGACGTGTGCTGAAACTGCAGTTAACTCACATGATCAGGCGAATGTAGAGAGGTGGAAAAACATTGTTTTAATCCTTAATTTTGATGGATATTTAGATTCTGTGCACGGATAGTTTAACGATATTGTCAGCGAAATTGCGATTCCAAACGTGTGGCTGATACGTTGAATTCGGTGAAACAGTTTTGGGGTTCTAAACAGTTCACGTACATGTATGCATTAAAAGTGTGACCAAAACGGACATCACAGTGAAAAGTTTTGTTAAAAGTGTCGGAACCGGAAACAATTACGGTCCTTGTAACGTTTTCAAGTAAACTGAAGTGTATGCAGTGAAATCGTGCATTCGCGCGACGCTTGTTGTGTGAGAAGCCAGGAAGTTTGCGGTGCAGGTACTTGGGACGCCGTCAATTAGCGAGCTAATTGACCACATATTGGTTTCAGTTACTACGTATTTACGGATAGACGCGGCATACAATACAATAATCAGTCATTTGCAAGAGGTATGTACGAGTAGTATACACGACTGTCTAAAAGACTTTGGAAGTGTTTTTGTTTCTGGCGCTTGTGGAATAATAAGCAAACAATTATCGAAACAAAAATATATACCCCAGTATATATAATGAAATACGCTGTTGTGAGATATTGCTATTTGGAAACATTAAAGTAAAACAATTAAGTTAATTAAGAACCGGTAAACTATTATTTAATGAGCGAATTTGCGAAGCTAGACTTTTATTTCTTATTGGTTGTGAGCACTCGTAGGATTTGTGGGATGTGGTGATTAGAAAATGCTTGACACACTACAAATATAAGCCTCGCTCTGGGAATACCGGGCTTAATGCGCATGCGTAAATTGTCGTATATGATTAGCCTGTGTACGAAAATCCTGTCTAGGTGGCAAGTGTTGCCCATCTGCGACGACACTTTACGCACATACATAAGTCCGGTTTTCCAAGTTTTTACATTGTGTAGTGACGTAATCTTTAATGTAAATTCCGTGTGAATTGTGAATGAGAGTCATTGATAATTCGTTTTTTAATACTATATTTCAGAAATTCGCATACAAACACACGGACATAAAACGGGTTTACTTCGACGAACAGTGCGGCGATTTATTGTTTGCTGGTGCGATTTGTTTGTGTTTCAAAGCAATTAATAACATTAATAATTAATATAGACATTCGGATCATTTAAGAAGTTCACGAGGCAATCATGTTGCGAATCGTTGTATTCGTCCTAGCAAGTGTGACCCTGAATAGTGTTGGCAGTCGTTCCCGGAAGGGAGAAATCGAAACGACCACAGAAAATTGCGACTACAGCCGCTGCATCATGGACGTAACCGGTAGCGTCTGCAGCGACCACGGCACGTGCAATTGTGAGCACTGCGAGTGCGATGACCCTTACATAGGTAAACATTAACCCATTTATGCCTAGTGGACTCTCCCATCCTTCTAAATTGGATCAATTTATTTCAAAATTAGGGATGTCTATTATATTTATTTCTATATTTAGACTATTTCTTACAGAAATTCCTATGAGCAAACAGCGTAGACCCTGATGAGACGCCGCATCATGCGGCGTCTCATCTGGGTCTGCGCTGTTTGCCAAGTCCTTTTTCTAGACGCTAGGCATAAATGGGTAAATAAAATATACCGTACAAAAACGATACTTTTGTTTATTTTAATTTATTTAATACTAAACATGTTTTCGGCCATAGCCTTCATCAATAGTATCAATATAAACACAAAAGTGTTACGTCACCGAAAAATATTTATAACACGTAATTTTACGCAATACAAAGATGGATCAGTGTTGATACAACATGCTATTAATAATAAAATAATGTATACTTTTATCCGTACATAGGACGGTACTGCGAGCAGAGGGTCTCAAAGTCCCGAGGAGATTGCGATCCGAAAAAATGCACGGACGACGATGGCGACATTTGCAACAACCAGGGAACGTGTAACTGTGACAGGTGCGAGTGTGGAATCTCGTTCTCAGGGCCAAAATGCGAGGTAGCCATTGAGGATGTGGATAGCGTTTGCAAACGGGTTGGGAAATGCAGATTGTGCGATGAAAAAAGCATGGGCCCTGGGGGTATGTGTACATTCTGTGAGACAGTGGAAAAGGTACGAATAGTTCAGGTAAGGGACGTATTGGATCTACTTGTTCGTAAAGGCTCACACTGTTCGTTTCACGATGAACACTCCTGTTTACATAAACTATATGGTGTCGTCCCCTGACGTTAATGGAACGCGCGTGGTATACCTTCCTCAGCTTTCGATGTGTGACATGATGGAATCGTCAACGGAATACAGCGTGGAGCGCCGGAAGCCCCATCGCGGAGATTCTCCTATTGAACCGGAAACTGACTCAAGTTTGGATTCTGCGCTTTCGGATAGTGACAATGATGGTTCTGGTGCCACTGTCGGTTATAGCGGCCATTTGTTGTTGATTCCAATTGTGTCATTATTAACGATATATTGCAGAATTGGGACTACTACGTTCTGATTATTTCAATCAAACTCGCGGCATAGTACTACTATTTATATAGGCATTTAGTTTGGTCTCAAGTTGCTAACGGTTGGGACTCTAATATGGGCGATTTATTTATTTCAATAATGCCACATGATAATAACATAATGGCTCCGTATTCTCAGAGCTAATGATTAATTTCACGCAAAAATTGCGAAATGCAAATTTTTCAAAAGTACTGTAAATACATTAGGTCAAATATTACAATTAGCAGGAGGGGGAGGTGTATACGATGGCTTACTGGGTTTGAGTGAGGTAAGTTGAACTTACTTCCAAGATGGCGTCGATTTCGTGGTTTATGTGAAGGAGTAGTGGATATTTTCACCCGGTAAACCACTTTGTATTTATATTTCTTTTAAATCATTACGCCATCTCTAAACTTAAGGAAAATACGTGGATCCATTAAAATCATTCAGTCTACAGCTATGTCATGTTTATATTCTGTTTTTTCAACAAGTATAAACATACAGTGCAAAAAGGTTAAAACTGCATCATTGTATATAAGAAAACATTTAATTTCATACAGAAATGGGTAATTCCAATTATTCAAAAGTAAAAGCATTAGGCCAAATATTTCCGTTAGGGGCTAAGCCAGTACCTGCAAGATTGCTTCGTCACGGAACAATGACTTGTGTATGCCTTAATTGCGTGGACTATGGAATTTCAAGCATTTTAAGCATCATTTTGTATAATTTTGCTTTTGTTTTTTTTAAATACTTCACCCATATAACGTTATAAATGTACTGTTGACTTCATATTTTTTTCTGACTTTGAAATTCATGTGATTCGTCACGAACATGCAATTAAGACGAAAGAACATGTTAACATGTTCTGCTGGGACCTTTCTATTTTTATCCAATGAATATCGTCGATAATTTAATTAATAGCGTATTGATGATCATGCCGGTTGTAAGATTTTCGATTTCATCGCACATTGTATGTTTAAAGTAGATCTAATAAGACATAAAACATCCGGTGATTATTGTTCTCTTCTGCTCGTTGTGAGTGTCCTTTATATCAGCATTAAACAAACACATACAATTATTCTACATTGTTAATTGAAATATGTGTCAATCAAAGAGAGAGAGTTGACTTGTGGAATCGTATGTGTGTATATACTCGATTGTACTTCATTGTTTATAATCTGTATGATATGTTATGCTCCTCATGAATGGAGGAAATTAAAAATCTATATTTCTATCATGAATATGGTAGTTTTTATTGTCAAATTGGTTCTGCAAAAATTACGTGGATCGTTGTATTTATTCAAGTTGTCTACATTTTATTTTTTGTTTCATAATGTATTCTGCATCTATCGCACACGAATGGATTCTTTATTAAATGACGTTTGTAGAATTATTTAATCACGAATTACAAATGTTGAAGAAATAGGTCAGTAAGGAATGCGCCTTCAAGTACGTGCCCACGGTTTCCACCGAATACTTGTGAGGGAATAGTACTAACCCGTGTGCCAGATTGCAACCTAGTGTACTAGGCGCGAATACATCCTTTGCTGGTAAGCACGGTGAGAATGCAGTTAAGGTCACGGTAATTCGCGTCAGAGATTGAAATGCATGACAAGATCTGCATTCCGCAGACTTTCAAGCTTTTCTTTGATCATGTCTTGCTGAACGCACATGTGGCTGTAATAATAATTAGTGTACAAATATTTTTGAATGACAAATAACCTAGACGTTACGAAAAAATTTCCTATCATTGTTTTCCTTATCAGACGTAAACGTGTACTATGCGAACATGTCTTTGCATTTACACATTGGTGGATACTGAGAACGGGTCAACAAGAACATCATAACGTTCAGTTGTTTAAATCGTGTGCGATGTGCAATGTCGTTGCAAAAGAAGTATCATTTTGTGAGAAATTAGCCGAATAAAGGTAGATTAAATTTAAATAAAACCAGCTATGTATTACTTTATGTGTTTTAATTTTATTACACAATATTTTATTGTACAAACAATTTATTTATTTAGACGTTGTTAGAAAATATATCTTTTATTTCGACGTTAAAACAAAGATGTCTGTTTAACAATGGCTAACATGTTGATATATTGTTTCAATAGTATCCTTACTATAAATATAGACTAAAGCAAAAATCCAAATACAAAGTAACACTCAGGATTTTTTACAAGCTTTTCTTTTATCATGTCTCAATACACAAACATGTGACCGACACTTTGTGAACTGAAAAGTTTTGATGACAAATAACCAAGAATTTACGGAAATAGACTCCTGATTTTGATTTCATTATCAAACATAGAACAGGACCAGTGTTCCACAGCCATACTGATTCAAAAATAAAAATAGACCAGTGAAGAAAATAACAAATACTCTGAGCCAAAGTCAAACATGTAGTGGATGGATCAATTTCAACAACATTATTGGTGTGTTATAGCTCCATCACATGTGTGTGGTCGTGGAAGTGATTCGGCAAGGTATTCTACCAGGTCACTTACCGCGCGGTCATCAATCCTTACTATACCACTTTAATATTAAGCCTTTGCATGCTGGGAAATTTGTCGTCTGCTAAATATCGTCTGATGAATTTCTAAATTAGCATTTTCTTCGATTTAAAAAAAAAATACTATCAGAATAGCAAATAGTTTTGATCCTGATGAGACACCACGTTCTGTGGCGTCTCATCTGGATCCAAACTGTGTGCAAAGGCCTTAAAATTCGGTTCCAGCGCTGTAAGGGTAAAGGTGTCCGATGCTTGAAGATGTGATAAACATTATTAGCACACTAGTCATTCAATCTTCATTTTTTAGCTCACTGTGTTCGACTTTAAAATAGAGTCTTCTTATTTATTATAAACTAATTTGGGCCATACTCTGTGAAAAGAGGTTTAATGCATGTGCTTAAAGTGTCGTCTAAGATTCGCCTGTGCAGTCCACACTGGCTTATCAGGAACAAAACGTGATTTTTGCTAGAAAGAGACTTATTATTCTCAAAAAAACCATAACAAGCGGAAAGTGTCGTCCCAGATTAGCTACAATTTTAGATCGATCGTTTTGTGTAATAAATTGGACCTCCTATACACGTGGTAGCTGAAGTCTTACACGAAAAAATACCGTTTTCATTAAAAAAAATGGACCACCCTTGCACGTTTTAGCCATAGTCTGACACGGAAACGTATCTGCTCGTTTCATGTTATGGGCCGCCTTTGCACGTGAAAGCGTAAGTCTTACTCCGGACACTGACCGTTTCGTTTACTGAAATGGACCGCCTTGAAACATGGCAGCTATAGTTGTACATGGCACGACATCCTTGGCTGGTGGAAGCTACACTTGCTGCAGTTCTACAAGGACACTTAAGTAGA